>NC_091986.1:166889836-166999191 GCF_044704955.1 Pristiophorus japonicus | reverse complement strand
AAGTGGGAGGGAGGCTGAACGGGCCGGGCCCGGCCGGGCCCGAGACTTTAGGCAGGGCCCAAGACTTCAGGCAGGGCCCGTCCCCAGCACCAGATTTACAGGTAGGTGGCGTTGGGTCGGGTCGGGGGGAGCGCGGGTCGGGGGGTGGTGGGAGGGAGGTCGGTTCATTTCGGGTCGGGGGGAGGGAGGGAGAGGGAGGTCAGGTCGGGTCCAGTCGGGGGCGGGGCGGGGGGAAGCGGGAGTCGGGTCGGGTCCAGTCCGAGGGCGGGGGGGGGGGGGGGGGGGGGGAGAAGCGGGAGTTGGGTCGGGGTCGGGTCCGGTCCAGGGGCGGGGGGGGGGGGGGAGTGGAGTCGGGTCCGGTCCGGAGGCTGGGGGCGGGAAGCGGGTGTCGAGTCGGGTCGGGAGGAAGCAGGAGCTGGCCGTGGGAGGAGCCTTATTCACGCAGCCCCATTCGGCCAGGGCTAGGGGCTGCATGCTTCGGCCCCTCCCAGTTTTGGGCGCCTGGAGCTACTGCACATGCAGCGCGCCCACTGTAGCACGCATGTGCAGAGGTCCAGGCACTGTTTTCAGCGCAGGGACCTGGCTCCGCCCCCTACTGCTCGTACTGCGCTGCGCCGAGCTGCAAACGACCTGCAGGGAGCTGGAGAATCTGGAGGGTTTTGTGGCGCGAAAAACGGGCATCCAGGTCGGGACTGCGCCGTTCTTGGCGCGGCTCGAAACTTGGGCCCATTGTGTGTAGTTCTGGACACCCCATTATTTTGAAAGAGATTACAGCCATGTGAAGGGTACAGTAAAGATTCACTAGAAAGGCTAGGAAGGCTCAAAAGTGGGGCTTTTCACTGGAAAAGAGAAAGTTAAGATGAAATCTGATATTATTTATATCAAATCTAATGCGATAATAGGCTTAATGTAGAGATAATTAAAATATGAGTTATGTGAAATTAATCTAAGATCTATAAATGCAGGGAAGACTGAAAATATCTGTTACAGTAAACATTTGTTCATATACTAGTTCTTCAAAAAACCAAGCAAAGCAGACTAGCAGCAAGTCTATGGTGTTACCTACTGTCAATAGTTGTTTTTATGGTCAATGGAAGTGTTAAGCCCAAACCCCGATAATCATGCATTCAAAGACCCCAGTGATCAACGGGTGTGCTTTGAGACCTATTTATCTTACACTTTCAGTAGTACTGTCAAAAAAATTTACACGGCCGCTTCAGAATGTTAATTGGTCTGCACATGAAAGGATATATTAAATGGAGCCATCTCTGGCCTGAAGGGATTCCAGATAAAGCACATGTCACTCACTTACTCAAAGTCATGATGATATTTTACTTGCCACTCATTGCAGCTTTCCTGATTATTCAACTATTCTTCAATGCTCTTCAAGTTCAATCAAAATTTCAATTACTTCACCTTATCTCTCTAGAACCAATCCCTGTTTCCCATGTCCACATTTATTCAGAGCTTACAAAATATAAAATTATAGAGCATTATTTAATTTTGATTTCATTATTTCTTCATCAATAATGATGATACACTGAATATTAACTCAAAATTAACAAGGGTTATGTGATTATTAATATAAAGATATAAGCCAACCCTATAAAGAAGAAGAACTCATGTGCAGTATTCTACAATATCTGCAGAATTAGAACCTCACTAGACATGCACTCATTTTCAGTAAAACACTATCTCCCCATCAGCTGACACTATTATACCCTGGACCAGTGTAATTAAACTTATTTTTATAAACTTCCTATCACATAATGCACAGCTGCAGGAGAAAAACTGGAGAATATGAACATAGTTGTGTCAGTTTTGTTCACTTAGTGGCACTTTTGCTTCCAAGTGAGAAGTTTGTGGGGCCGAAATTGCCCTCCGTCTGCAACGGGGAGCACCTCCCGATCTTTAAGTGTTGCGTCCACCCCAATGCATGGGGCGGACAATCTGGGGAAATTCAGCCCTTTTGGGGTTTTTTTGAGCGCGGTAGATGTGGTGTCATCAGCGGGGCGGAAGTGCAGGTGGGTCGGAATGGTCGTTATTCAGAGTCATCAGCGCCACGCTGATGATGTCAGCGTGACATGGACGTGCCGCGTCATGCTGACGCGTCACAACATTCCTCCCCTTCAGTTAAAGGGAAGGGCCACTTCGAACTCTGCAGCCACTTTAGTGGCAAACACTGGCCCACCAGGGAGGGTTTCGGCTGGGCCAGCGGCCTGGTACCCAAGAGGGGGTGCTGGGCTGCCTGTTGGCGGTGTGGCTGAACCAGTGGCCACCATTGTCGGGCCAACCTGGCAGACAATTAAAATAAAATGGCGGTCACGACAGTGCGCCCTCCCCTTTAAGAAGCTTCCCACCGGGGAAAACTGTCAGTGGCACCAACTGGTGGCTGATCCGCTCCTGCGCAGGGCGGAAACGGGGTTGTCGCCAGTCGGTAAGGGGTCGACGGGGCGGCAACACGGACGGAGCGGAGATGTTCTCCGCCGGGAAAATTCACGAGGGCAATTTTCAAAATGGAAGCCCCTCCACGCCGACCGAGCGTTAAGTGCTTACCGACCCGTGGCCATCTTTTTGAGGCGGTCACGACTCTTACAGAAAGGGGCGATTTCAGCTCCTGTGTGTTCAATTTCCACCCCAAGAACCTGGGCATATAATCTGAGCTGACACATTAGTACAGTCTGAATGCATGCTCTAATGCTGGAGGTGCAGAGGGTCTGGTTCAACCTGCAACAGTGGCTGGGGAGGGGATGGAATCAGTGGTAAAGGGGCAGAGTTTGTGGTGGATGCTGAAACAATGGCTTCGGTCTTCCCAATGTTGATCTGGAGGATGTTATGACTCAATTGGATTGGATGTCAGATGAGCTTTCTAACAGTTGAGGAGTTGAGAGAGATGGTGGAGAGAAAGAGCTGGGTGTCATGAGTTAACATCTGAAAATTGGCACTGTGCTTGTCGATTGTGTCACAATGGAGTTAGTATTTTAATGAAAAAATAGGGAGCCAAGCATGGAGCCTTGGGGGATTCCAGAGGAGACAGTGTGGGGAGTGAAGGGAGGCTTTTTCTGGAGGTGCACTTGCTACATTTGTGAGGGCAGTCCCACAGATCTGGGAAAGAGTGAAGTGATACTGCAGGAAGATGGTGTGCTCAATTGTGTCAAGTTCTGCAGAGAGGTTGAAATTAACAAGAAGGCATGGTGCAGCACAAAGGATATTGTAATTATGAGTTTGCTTTTCATAATAAATTAAACACATGGTAAATAAAGCATGAAGGTTGAAAAAAACAGTTAAGTTTTCTTTATTTTCAGTTCCCAATGGAACCAGCAAGCATTTTTAAAGGTATTCAATCCCCTCCAGGATCAATTACCTTTGGCTGATATGGATGTAAGCATTTCAAAAAAGCTCAACAGTAATAATGCTAGCTCTCAAATGTTAACCCTATCCCTAACCCTAACTCTAACCCCTGAGCCCTTCTAAGGCCATAATAGGTGGGATAGCCAGGGAATCTAGCTAAACACAACCCTTTGCTATGAAGGGGGAGGCAGAAAATCCACACATGCTGCCCTTTCCACATCATTTAAAGGGACACTGTAAGTGGGGTAGAATCTGGCAAAACTGGATTCTATACCAAATTCTTAGCCTCCCTGATGGAAATCTTCTTTTGCACCTTGGAATCTAGGATATTGTAATCATGAGTTTGCTTATCTATTCCCATCTTTTCCCTATCCACCAATATCATTCTGATTCCCTCTGTTGCCTCAACAATTTCATATTCTCCAGTTTTTATTATCTTCCTTTCAGCATGGATGCCTAACTGTATAAAAGATGATCAGTTCATTAAGTTCAGCATGGAACTGAGTAACAGAAGGTAAAATGGCTTAGCTTCCACAGCTCATTCACCCTTCCACAGGCTGCCAAGTGCTGAATTGTGTTACTGCCCCTCTATAACCATTCATATTCTGTTACTCAGCTTTGTGGACTGCCTTCGCCTCGTTCTAATCCTACATATCCGATAACGAAGAGCATCTCTAGTAATCATTTGTCATTCCACCTCTGCACTGCAGCATCCGGAGTTTTCCAAGGATCTACTCCTTCACTTCCTCATCCACATGCTTCCCCATTGCAACATTACCATCAGAGATGGGGTTAGCTTCCACATATATGCTAATGATGCCCAGCTCCGCCCTTCCCACCACTTCTCTCAATCCCTCCACTGCCTCTGTGCTATCAAAGAATTTGCATTTATATAGCACCTTTCATGACCTCAGCACATCCCAAAGTGCTTTACACCCAATTACTTACTTTTGAAGTGTAATCATTGTTGTAATGTAGGAGACACGGCAGCCAAATTGCATATGACAAAGTCTCACAAACACCATAAAATAATGATCAGATAATCTGTTTTAGTGATGTTGGTTGAGGGGTAAATGTTGGGCAGGAGACCGACGAAAATGTCCCTGCTCCTGTTCGAAATAGTGCCATGGGATCTTTTACTGCTCTGAGAGAGCAGACGGGGTCTTGGTTTAACGTCCCATATGAAAGATGACACCTCCGACAGTGCAGCACTCCCTCACTCAGCCCAGACCTACAACCTTCTGACTCAGACACTGGGGACATCAGGGGTTAGAAATTCGGTATCGTCCCGATTGGGGCGTTAACTTATGAGAAGTTGGAAGTTTAGCGCCAGGTGCTAATCAATCTCGCTGCCCGCTAAATTCAGTCAACAAAGCCTGGTTGCACATTGCTGAGGAGGGCACAGCAGGGAGGTGGTCAGGAGGACCTGGCTGCAGTGCTGCAAATGTTTCAATTATCTCAGTAGATCACAAAACATTAGTATAAAGCTACACTTAACCTCATCCTGCTGTGTCTCTCATCACATCCCCATCACTCTGCTTTCCCTACCTTACTCCTGCACATCCTTACTCACACCAACTTACCTTGCACCTCCACCAATCCCTCTCTATCTGCATTATCACATCCCCATTTCACTTCGACCCTTCACACTCACCCTCATCCTAGTGCAATCATATCAACTAACAACACACAAGGGTAGGCACTTGGGTGTTTTATCTAATGTTCACATAAAGCTTTTGTTAATGTGGTGTCAAACTTGAAACCTTTATTTTCAACACTTTGTGCTCTTGTACAGATTTGTGTGCACCTTTGGAAGTGACTTAGAGAGTTGCAGTGAAAGGTGAGACATAACGGTACCCCCTACAATGGTGAAAGAAGTGGCCTGGGCATTGTAGGAATGCTTTATGGTGTTGGTGTGGGGTGGTGCCAACCGGGTGCATTATGTGGCAGCCAGGGTCTACAGCGTCAAGTGAAGTCAATCTGGCCATGTGATGCCATGCCTGGCGTTCCAGGCAGCAATGTGGTTGGCTGCTGATGCCCTCTGTCCTGTGCAGCACTAGTTGATTACTAGGAGAAGGTTGGTGTTGTTGTTGGTGCTGCTGGTGTGCCTGGTGCTGCTGTGTTGGGGCTGATTGTGGTGCGATTCTGAGGACCAAAGTGAGAGAGTATAAAGGACACTCATGTTGATGGAATAGATGGCAGGTGAAGTAGAGATGACAGAAGCATTGTGTCAATGGTGAGAGAGTTCTTGCAATTAGGGGAGACTGGATGGAGAGTGGAAAGTGGAAAGCCTGCAGAATGTATGCTGCCATTTGGAGAGAGAAACAGCTTTGGCCTGAGGAAAGTGAATATCAGTCAGGTGGGAGCTTTTACTGTACATTTGGAACTGTCAAGTGATTAGTTGGAGCAATGGCCACTGAACTCCCACCTCAGCTTGACAGCCGTGATCTGTGCACAGCGGGGATCCCGTAGTAATGAAGTTAAAGCGAAAAGGGAAGTGGAAAAAAAGGCTGTTAAACATCTGACAACTAGATGCTAATCATTTTAATTAGGTTCGCCGCCGCTGCTGGTCGGTCTGCTCAGCGTTGACAGACCCGACATTGGGAAATGCGTGTGGCGGTTCCTGACCCACTGTCAAAATAAAACACTTTCCCACCCAACTCACCACCGATCCCGCCCGCTAACACCCCGTAAAATTCTGGCCAGTGTCTCACTCAGGTCTAAACTGTGCTTACTGGTCACTTTTCAAAATTCTTCCCTTGTAACAAAACATTTTTATGACTTGAATACTGTGCGAGTCAGAAAAAGACAAAATGGGGTCAACTGTCAACTGCTAGCTGCACGTTTCTCGCCTGAAAAACTGGTGACCAGCACTTGGGAATCTAGGCCGGGGCCGGGGGGGGGGGGGGCGGGGGCGGGGGCCGGAGGTCACCTCAACAGCCTAAGTGACACCCAAGGCCAGCCTGATGAAAATCAGGATGCTTAAATATGCAAATTGAGGTTCTACACCATTGATACACCACCCAATTGAATCAGATTTTAAACGGCAGCTCAAGAAATGGCCCAGGAAGCTTTCAATTTTTTGCACACTGACGGACGATGCAGCCTAGGAGCCGGATGATTATCTGCAATCCGACAACTGGCGAGCTGTAGCGGTACGTTCACTTGGCGCCCGCAACTTACCGGCAGCGTGTTACTGAGGATTAGGCCTCAAAATGGCTCAGGCCTTACGCTGACAAGAGCAAGCGGACTGAGCGTTTCGTACCAGTTTTGATTGGTACTTGCTCCATTGAACCCAATAAGAAATGCAATCAGAATTTTGCTTTTAACAATCTGTAAAATCAGAACACTCTCCAATTTGTGTACAAGTCTAAATAGTTGCCAAAACCACAGCCCAAATTAACAGAAGATGTAATAAGCTTCATGCATACAAGTGTAACATTGACTTTATGTTGGTAGTACATGTGCGTCCCAAATGTGCAAGAAGAGGGATCCCATGATTTTGAAAAGCTTACTCTCTTATTCCAAGAGCTTGAACTAAAATTCAGAAACCTCAGGAGACGTTCTGAGAAAAGATCTTAGGGCTGATGTTCATTCCAACAGTGCCAAAAAAAGTAGAGGTTCAGAAAATTGAAGGAACAGTCATGACTCTGAAGACTATTCCAAGTCATCCTTTTGATACAGATTTCTGGCATATGTTCAGACACTCATAAATACTAATTTCTCACCATCCCATTCTAGGAGGAGTCTGGCAAGTTTTGGTAAGGATTTAATTACATGGGAACAATTAAACAGCAGTCCAACATCTGTTAATTTAAATAATATACATAAGGCCCTCAACATCTTTAATTTCCAAACCAGCGATGCCCTTGCATGATAATTTATTATTGCAGTAAGAATGTCACAACACATGGAGAAACCATCTACTCTCACACTGACACACATTCAGGTTACAGTCAATTCTCACTCTCAACAACCGTAGGTTACAAATATTTAATATTTATAAGTGAAGGATTGAAATAGTGCAGAAAATATGCAACACGTTAATCCTTTAACACACTGTGCCGCAAGCTAATAGGGTACGGATTGCAAGCCGCAAATCCATATGATGCAAATTCCTAATTTGAGCTGTGCTGTCAGCAGGAGGCATGAAGTGGAGACTAGCAGGGAAAAATTCAGTATCACCCCTTTTGGGGCGGTAACAGTCGGGAGGCGCAAGACTTCATGCCAGGCGCTGAAACCTCGCCCTCTGCAGAAATTCGGGTGCTCCATTCCTTCTGGGGCGCAACAAGGCGGATGCCTCAGCAGCGCTGCACACTGGGCCTCGCAGTGCTGCCGCGTCCAAGGAGCCCTTCGCTCATCTAAAGGGAAGGGCCCATGCTGCCGACTCTGCAAGTGAAGAAGGGACCTACCTTGGCCACCAGGGTGCAGGGGTGCTGCGTGATCAGCCCAGCACTCAAGCACAATGCTAGGCTGAGCGATCGCAGCCGGAACCCCGCGAAGAAAATGGAGCAGCAGCGGGATACCCAAGGTAGGTTTCTTTCATATTTTCCCTCGGCCACTTCACCTTTAATTTTTGCCTGCTGCTGCAGGGGGTGAAAGTGAATTTTGGGGCCGGGGCACTAATGGGGCGATGCGCGCGCCGATGATGTCACGAACTTTGGGCGCAGGAAATCGGGGCGCTGCCGCTATACATCCGCCCAATATGGTGGGAGTCGTTAACGGCGTCACGCCCGGTCGCAACCTCATTTGGAGGCACAAATGAGTTGAAATTCTAGCCCTAGGCATTTTCCCACATAAATGAAAAAACTAGGAGGTGAATCACCGAGGGCTGTTCTCCTAAATCTCATTACAGTCAGCTCAAAAACTGGCACAGGGTAAACCTGCAGCAGTTGGCCTGCCTGTTATTCCAGAGAGTCACAAAGAGAGAAAATTTAAAAAATAACGAGTTCAAAAGATAAAAACATTAAAAAGGGAACATTAGGAGAGAATTATGTATAATCGCATGGCTATTTGACCTTTTAAATTCTTCAAGCTGTGTTCTTACAGTTTATGTCATTATCTAGCGTTCCTGTCAAACCAGCTTGTAGCTTTCTATTTTTATCCCCAACATTATCTGTTAATAGTCTATAAATAATCCTTCAATTTAAAAGGAGCTGTGCTATTTCAGTCAGCCTTAAAATAAACTTCTATTTATATTTCTGCTAACTTTGCTTACTTAAACACTAATAAAGCCCCATTGCAATGTATATGAAGAGTGACATGGGACCTCAGGGACAGTTAAGCCATAAAATGTCCCACTTTCCCAGCATTGTAAGATGCACCTTTGCTAATTGAGTGGAAGACCGATCCCCAGCAAATCCTGCAAGGTTGGTTAATAAAGATAATTTAATTAATCCCCTATGTGGTTTTCCCGTATGCAGGGAGAGTTCTGTGAATTCATGAGTGGGGAATTGTGAGTTCTTAAAAGATCTGCTTCACTCTTAAAGGGAAGTTGCATTTTTGGAGATGCTGCCTAATAGAACAGAATGACTAGAGCAGCTCTCAGACTATTCCTTTCAGCAAAAAGAGCCTGGGGCTTTTATTGGAGGAGGTGGCCCTGAGGAATGTGCAGGAGGAAATCCCCCAAACAAAGCCAGTGTACCGAAATCACGGCAGGAGGTGGCCAATCGGGTGAATACTGTATTCTCAGCGCATTACTCAGGGGAGCAAATGAGAAAGAAGTTCTCAGGATGAAGGAAGAGTGCCAAGGTAAGGGACAACAATGGGTGCCCCACTAAATGCAAAGAGATGACTCTACTATGCATGCAACAAGTACTCAACCCACAGTATGCTGTGACATCTACAAAGCAGACTGCAAACCACTGACTCCACCTCTAACTGCTTCAACATCATAAATATGTGAACTTGCACCTCCAACTTGGTGGCTGCCACAGAGATAGGGTTCTTTTCACTCACCAACTCACTGTATAGTTTCTAGAATTTCTTGCATGCTATCTACTCATTCTTTCGCATCAAGTGCAAATTGGGCTGCTCACTTGAGTGCCTCCCATGTTACTTCCTAATGCTCAAATGGTTTATTTGAACATAAGAATTAGGAACAGGAGTAGGCCATCTAGCCCCTCGAGCCTGCTCCGCCATTCAATAAGATCATGGCTGATCTGGCCGTGGACTCAGCTCCACTTACCTGCCTGCTCCCCGTAACCCTTAATTCCCTTATTGGTTAAAAATCTATCTATCTGTGTAATACATTCAATGAGCTAGTCTCAACTGCTTCCTTGGGCAGAGAATTCCACAGATTCACAACCCTCTGGGAGAAGAAATTCCTTCTCAACTCGGTTTTAAATTGGCTTCCCTGTATTTTGAGGCTGTGCCCCCTAGTTCCAGTCTCCCCGACCAGTGGAAACAACCTCTCTGCCTCTATCTTGTCTATCCCTTTCATGATTTTAAATGTTTCTATAAGATCACCCCTCATCCTTCTGAACTCCAACGAGTAAAGACCCAGTCTACTCAATCTATCATCATAAGGTAACCCCCTCATCTCCGGAATCAGCCTCGTGAATAGTCTCTGTACTCCTTCCAAAGCCAGTGTTCTCTTTTCAAAGGAGAAGGCTGCACATAACCATCAGCAAAGACACCAAACTAGCACGGATGGATTAAGAGGGGGGGGGAAACGGATGGGGCAGTCACCTGGGGCCCAAGCCCAGCATGGGGCCCATACAGGGTCAGATAGAAGGATAAGGGTAAACAGTATTGACATAAGTGACGTCGCAAGAGCGGAGCGAAGCCACGAAGGCTCAGGCGCATGTTATTCTCGACTTGATGTAAACAGACTCTAGATGCCCTTTTTCCAGAGATGCATTCTACACACAAATCAGGGGCGAAAAAAAGGAAAGAGCACCAGCTACGCAAGGAGCAAAAGAGACGAGAAGTAGCTAAACTGCTTAAGCTAAATAATTTTTTCCAACTAAAAACTCAAGATCATGAAGTTAAAGGCCAAGACGACGCATTGCAGTCAACTTCAACAACGAAACCACTAGTGGAACCGGACACGGAGTTGGCCGAGTTGGAGCTCCAAGTCCAAAAAGTTGAAGATGATGAAAACAAACTGGCACCTGCTGAGCTGAAAGAGGCACAACTCACGAGTGACATTGGGCTGTGGGGAGACAATGGTCCAGAAATTATTCTCGAGGACTTCCCGAGGACAAAGCACTATAGAATAGAAATAAAATGTGTACTTACCTTAAGCTGCGAGACCCGCTGGAGATCCCGGTCCGGAGGCCTCTCGTGACTGTGCATCGCAGCGCGTTCACGTTGGGACGTCCGCAGGAGTCACATGGGCCTGGACACCCAATCACAGGTAAGTATTTTCTCATTCATAGTAATAGGAGATTCGTAAGTTATGAATCTCCTACTATTATAAATGAGAAAAACCCCAAGACGCACAAACACTATATGAAACATTTAAAAAACACCTCACACAATACAATAATAGAAATTAAAGTTGTTATACATGTTTTTTAAAGAAAAAAAATTTGCTGATTTTTTTAAAAAGTTAGGGTTAGAGTTTAAAATAACATTATCTGAGTGGGCAGGGTTTTAACATAAATATGTTTTTCTTAATTTTATTTTAATCATGTTTTTGATAGGTTTTTAAACTTTTACTCCTGTAAAAGTAGGCTATGCGCCTGCTTCTATTAGGTGCAAGAGTTTTGAGGACATTTGCCGGGCAAAATATGGGTAAATACTGCAATCTTGCCCGTACAAATGTCCTCGCTCCCGATCTGCGGATGATCTGTCAAGCTCCAGCTTGACAGATCGGAAAAGCCAGTTTTCAGCGCATGTGTATTGCGTGCTGAAAACCAGCTTTTCCGATGCCTTCCTGGGTCCGTAGAAACTTCGTACGAGCCTGGGACGTCGGAATTTCTACCCCAGTACCTCAGAAGACATGCAATGCTATTGGATTACAAAAGGTAGTGAGGACTGCCGAAACTGTGATAAATACTTTCAAAACTCCAGCGTGATTCATGCCAAGGAAGGATGTCGCCGATACTGCTCGAAGTCCTTCTTCACACATGTGCACCCGCTGACAGGCGAACGTGTGGAGCGAACGTAGCTCTGTTATTCACCTTCAAACGGTAGAGTATACTGCTTTGTTTGCAAGGTCACAGCATGAACAAGTAGCCACTTTACTCATGGGCTTAATAACTGGAAGCATGGAGATGAGAGGATTTCATCTCACGAAAACAACCACTAGCATAAAGAAGCCATGGTAGTAATGTCATATTGTCTTCCAGTTTGAAAATGAACGGCAGTACTGGCGCAAGGTGCTAGAGCGGGCTGTCTGTGGGATAATGTTTCTCTGTGAACGAGGTCTTTCATTGTGAGGCAGAGACAAAATTGTTGGGTCTCCAAGTAATGGTAATTATCTGGATGTGTTGGAGGTTCTCGCAAACTATGATGCATTTCTTGCTGAACACATCAAGTGGTTCGCCAATAAAGGCAAGGGGCATACTTCATAATTTTCTTCCACCACTTGTGAAGAGTTAATTAGTCTGATGGGTGCAAAGTACTTGAGATGATTATCCAGAAATTGAAATCAGCGAAGTTCTATTCAATATCTGTTGATTCAATGGCAGATGTCACACACTCAGATCAGCTGGCATTTGTCGCTCGCTATGTTCTACTGACTGGTCCTGAGGAAAGGTTCCTAAAGTTCTTGCCGATAATAGGTCATACTGGACAAGAAATAGCAGAAATAATACTGGCCTTTCTGGATGAGAACAGGGTCGACAAACAAAATTGTCGTGGACAATCTTATGATAATGCTTCAATATGAGAGAGAAATACATTGCTGTCCAAACTGTAATCAAAGAGCAATGCCCATATGCGATGTTTATACCATGTGCAGCGCACTCATTCAACCTTATGGGGGAAGACAGTGCTGAATGCAGCCCAGTGATCGGCATATTTTTTGACATTGTACAAATGTTGTACACTTTTCTCTCTGCATCGATGTATCGCTGGCGACTGCTTTATGAAAAACTAAAGCCTTTAAGGCTTTCTGCTACTCGATGGTCAGCAAGGTATGAAACAGTGTCAGCCCTACTCAAAGGTTACACTCCCATATGCAAAGTGTTAGAATCCCTGGCAACTGATGTGGAATAAGAACATAAGAACATAACAAATAGGAGCAGGAGTAGGCCATACAGCTCCTCCACCATTTAATACGATCATGGCTGATCCGATCATGGACTCAGGTCCACTTCCCTGCCCGCTCTCCATAACCCCTTATTCCCTTATCATTTAAGAAACTGTCTATTTCTGTCTTAAATTTATTCAATGTCCCAGCTTCCATAGTTCACTGAGGCAGCGAATTCCTGGGGTCCACAACCTTCTGAGAAGAAATTTCTCCTCATCTCAGTTTTAAATGGGTGGCCCCTTATTCTAAAATTATGCCCTCTAGTTCTAGACTCCCCTATCAGTGGAAACATCAGCTCTGCATCCACCTTGTCAAGCCTCCTCATAATCTTATGTTTCAGTGAGATCACCTCTTATTCTTCTGAACTCCAATGAGTAGAGGCCCAACCTACTCAACCTTTCCTCATAAGTCAACCCTCTCATCCCTGGAATCAACCTTGTGAACCTTCTCTGAACTGCCTCCAAAGCAAGTATATCCTTTCATAAATATGGAAACCAAAACTGCACACAGTATTCCAGGTGTGGCCTCACCAATACCCTGTACAACTGTAGCAAGACTTCCTTGCTTTTATACTCCATCCCCTTTGCAATTAAGGCCACAATTCCATTGGCCTTCCTGATCACTTGCTGTACCTGCATACTAACCTTTTGTGTTTCATGCACAAGTACCCCCAGGTCCCACTGTACTGCAGCACTTTGCAATCTTTCTCCATTTAAATAATAACTTGCTCAGGCGATGAATGCCGAATAGAAAGGTGAATGCCGAAATGAAGCTCAGTTGATCCTTGACAAACTTGGCGAACTGGATTCAGCTATTCTCATTGTTATTTGGAACACAGTCTAGAAGCGCTTTCACCTGACCAATCTCTCGCTTCAAGTGACTAGCTTGAATCTGATTGTCATGGTGTCCTTACTCGAGTCCCTTGTCGATTTTGTCAAGACCCAGCGGACAGAGTTTGAAGACTTTGAAGACCTAGGGATTAAACTGTGTCATCACAAGGAGTACAATTCAGCTCAGAGGTGCGTATGGATACACAATTGCCGCTATGACGATGAAGATGCAGAATACACTGTGCTGTCACCCAAGAAGAAATTCAAAACTGAAGTGTTCCTTGTCATCATTGATCAACTAATCAGTACTTTGAAACACCGCCTTAAAGCATACAAGGAAAGCAACTGTATGTTTAGATTCCTGTCCAAGCTAGCCGCTCTCTCGACTCATGAGATCATGTTCAAGCAAGCCGCAGCAAATCTTGCCCGCTCCTATCCCAAAGATCTGGAACCTATGGTTTGAAAGTGAATTCATCCAGTTTTCTGGCTTGGTGACATCCTCAACAGAGCTTCAAACCTCAATTTGTGTCAAACAAACTAAGCCAGCAGAGCTGAGAATGTACCAATTCCTCCATACATTCCTCACCCAAACCTTTTCGAACATTGAAATAGCTCTTTGGATATATCTGTCGATGATGGTATCAAATTGCAGTGGTGAGCGGTCCTTCTCGAAACTAAAACACATCAAGGATGAGGTCAGGAACCGAGTGGGACAAGATCGACTTAATCGTCTTTCAATCATGAGCATTGAGAGCGAAAATCATTGACGAGTTTAACAGACAAAAATCTAGGAAAAGATCAATGGAATGTTATACTTGTAGTTGTCTCTGTGGAGAAAATGGAAATCAAATGACAAAATGATGGTCTTCCAAAAAAATTGTGCTGTCTTGTTCGACATTATTGTCATTGTCGATTTAGTTTCAAAATGTAAGGATTTTTTTTATTAAAGCATTGTTGTTTACTGTTTATGCAGGGTTTCATCAAGGTATCTGTTCTGTATTTAACCTTTGGCAACCTGTATCACACCACCACCACAGGGCCTACCTGTTGGAGACCCAAGAGATCCCAGCATCCCTTGGGAGCACTGTCAGGCCACCCACGCGGTACTTGCATTCTGGAGTCTAATTAAAGGAGCTAAGGTCACACTTACTCATTGCTCACAGTACTCAGTTTCATCCTTTATTAAGAGCTTATCAGTATCAGTATATTGCTTGGAAACATAATAAAATATTAAATGAGCGTCGTCATAGTATCAATGAGAACATAACCTGAGATGTAGACTTGACCTGATGCATACTCAGTATAGTGCCCTGTGACTTAGCTCAGTAATGTAATTTACTACAGGATGTGAATGGGAGTAGGGGGCCCATGGCCGGGGTACTGCCCAGGGCCCGAGGCACCCTTAATCCATCCCTGGAAACTGGTGGAAGACAAGTGAACCTGTATCTCTTCAAAAACTCCAAGGAGAAGCCTGCCAAATAATTGGCAAGGAGGCCGTCAAGAGAGTGAGTGAGGGGAGAGCTTTGTGCCTTTGTTCCAGCCTAACAAGGTAAGGGTTTGCTTTAAAATTCATCTGCTTCCTAGTGCCTAGCCTCAAACTATTTGCCTCCCTGCTTCAAGGCATCATAAAGGTCTTACTCTTGTATGCATAGCCACTGGTTGCATACCCTATGCTACTCCTCCCCGCTTCCGAACTCTGCTCCACGCCGCTTCCGACCTCCACTTCTCTTGTAGTAAAGGGGCCTTAATCACATCACTCCTGGTCCCGAGATCTCCAACTTCCCTCCTGACCTCCAGGAGCCCCCTCCCCAATCTCCCCCCATCCAAGTTAAGCGCATACGTCAGAAGGAGCGCATGACAACCCAAGCACTTCCAAAAACCGGCATTTCAACCAAAGTACTTTCAACCACCATCAATCCAACCTGTGACAGAGACTGTAGCTCCCACATTGGACTTAACAGTCATCTGAGAATTCATTTTTAAAGTGGAAGCAAGTCAATCTCGACTCTAAGGGACTGCCTCTGATGATGATGACCCTATGCTAATACAGGTTCCCATTCTCTTTGCAAATGGCTCTCCCAGAATGAGAAGCTAGCAACAGGAAGAAGCAAAAAGCAGTCCCATCACATTAGCACTCATCAAGAACAACATGCCCTGTAAGTACTAGCATAGAAATCATTTTGGGGGAATTGAAAAGGGAAATTCAGGAGAGAGCACCAGTGAGGAGCAACAAGTGGATGTAGCAGCAAACGAGCAGCAACAGAAGAAAGGGAAAGTTAGAATCACACAGAACCAATGGAACTACATAACAAGCTGCACTCATTTCAGCAGAACCTCTGTACAGTCTTTTGAGAATCTTCAGAGCTCCCTGTAAGTCAAGTTGGACAACATACAATAGTGCTGCTCCAACATAGCCATTCATGAAACGTTCAGAGCACTGTGGAGCAAGCAACAACTCCAGGCATCCTACAGTGGGAGCTCCCAAAGACTGCAGGTCCAAGTGCTGATGTAGCTTGGCACCATGTCTGTCACTATTAAGATTTTGGGACCAAAATTGCCCCCCTCTATAAACTCCATTACTGCCTCTAACAGACGGGAATGGAACAGTAAGGTCTTACAGACCAGTGGCAAACGGATAGGCCGACCCGTCCGAAATTGCCCCCGTGCCGGAAGTTGTGGGTACAGTTTTCCGCACCGCCCGTGTTCCTGCCGCTTCAGGCATGCGCCGACCTCTTACTGATCGGCAGCGACCCCCTTTCCGACCCCCGCGCGTAATTGCCCCACGGTACCTGTGCCGCTGCCAGTTGGTGCCACTGACAGCTTTTCCCAGCGGGGAGCTGTGTGTGGCTGGGCGACGCGTCCATCTTTAAAAGGGGAGGTTGCGCTGTCGGCGACTCCATATTTTTTTTTTATTGTTGGCCGACTGCCAGGTCGGGCCAATAATTATGCCCACAGGTTTGGCCGGGCCGCCTACAGGCAGCCTGGCACCCCCTCTTTGGTGCCAGGCCACTGGCCTGGATGAAACGCTCCCCTGGTGGCCCAATGGACCTAAGTAAAAACTTTGCAGAGTTCGCAGCGGCCCTCCCCTTTAACTGAAGGGGAGGGACATTGTAACCTGTCAGTGCGGCACTGATGACTGGATGGGGTGGCCTACCCGCTGTAAGGGCACTTCCGAACCACACCCATCTGGCACACCGGCCTGACCAAACAGAAAAAATAAAGTACTGAATTTTGCCGGAATCTCCACCCCAACCCATTGGGATTTTTTCTAAAAAAGGATTAACTGCCACCCGTTTGGGGCGGGGCTCAATTTCGGCTCCTTTGAGTACCAACTTACAGAATGCTCTTATTTATGGTCTACAGAGGCTAAGGGGCCAAAGTTGCCCTCCGCCCCAAACGGGGCGCACTTACCGATTTTTAGACTGATATTGAGGTCTTTAACTTTTTTTTGGTGTTGGTGTGGTGTTCTGGATGGCTGCAGAGCGGAAGTGCCGTTATGTCGAGTTGGCTTCCGCTCCAACTCATTAGCGCTGCGCTCATGATAAGGGAACCAATGGTTATGGGGAGTGGGCAGGGAAGATCAGTTCAGCCATCATCTTATTAAATGGCGGAGCAGGCTCGAGGGGCCAAATGGTCTACTCCTGCTCCTATTTCTTATGTTCTTATGTGCCGGGTTGCGCTGACTTGTCACAACGTCCATCCCCTTCAGTAAAAGGGGAGGGCCGCTGCGAACTCTGCATTTATTTTAGTTAGATCCACTGGGCCACCAGGGAGGGTTTCAGCTGACCAGCGGCCTGGCACCCAAGAGGGGGCGGTCAGGCTGCCTGTTGGTGGCCTGGCTGAACCCGTGGCCACCATTGTCGGGCCAACCTCGGAGTCGGCCAAAAATTAAAAATAAAATGGAGGCATCGGCAGCGCGGCCTCCCCTTTAAGGGTGGGCGCGCCACCCAGCCACACGCAGCTTCCCGCCGGGGAAAGTTGTCTGTGGCACCGACCGGCGGCGGCGCTGCCCGAGGGGTAATTTCCCACGAGGGTCGGAAAAGGAGTCACCACCAGTAGATGTGTGGTTGGCGCGTGCCCGACGGGGTGGGAACACGGGCAGTGTGGAAACCCGTTCCCGTCGCTCCCAGCCCGGGGGCAATTTACAACGCGTCGGCCCATCCATTTACCCCCAGTCGGTAAGGCCTATCCACTCCATTACCGCCTCTAATGGAGCTTATAGAGGGGGGCAATTTCAGTCTCTAAGGATCAGCTTGGGAACACCTTGATTGCAGGCTTTGTGCTCTTTAGTTCCAACCAAGGGTCTGTCCCCACACAGGTTCCTAGTTGTTTGCAAAGGGCAGCCAGTAACTGAGGTATGGCATGAGCAGAAACATATGTGGACTTCACCTAACAGGCTGATAACCCATCTGCCTCCTTAACAAGGACCGTAGAAGAAAAGGGTATGAGTGCGCACACTGCCTGACAATTTGGAAGTCCTGGCATCCGTTTTCTGTCTGTAAAATGGGCGCAGCATCAACCGACATCTAGACCTTAAAGTTTCACTGTGGTATAAACAAGGTAAATAACAGGATTTTATCATCTACAAAACAACAGACTTGTGAATTAAGCAAACAATATTGCTTGGTGTTTGACTTTTTGGTTATATTGTGTATCTGTTATTTTTGCAGAGCTGAAACTACAATATACAAACAGCTTAGCACCAGTCAGAATTCTCTCCCAGTGTCTTGAAAACTGCTCCAGGGCTCAACTCAACACTTGACATGAAATGTAATGAATGAGAAAGGGGAGTCACATAGAAATATATTCATGTTTCTTTCATTCTTCAAAGGCTGACTCCCCGTTGTCCTCAAAAGTACCATACCCGCCTTCAGCAATGCTCATATTCTCTGATCTTCTGTTTTTCACTACGGTCTATTTAATTCTGTGTCATATATTCAGTAGTTTAAAAGGAGCGAGTGATTCTAGCCTCTGTTTGAAAGTCATTCAATTTATAGAAAGCACATCCACTTTGCTGTGTATCAATGTGCAGCATTTTACAATGTGCCAGAGCCCACTCTGCAATCTAGATAGAAGCTTATTATGGTCATATTTGGTGCAGAAACCTGTGAAAGATGTGGCTGCAGATAATTTTGGAGGAATATTTCTGCTGTTCATTACTTACAGCTCAATCATAAAGACATACACACATCTACATTTTCACTACAACTCATAAACAACAGTGATCTCTTCCATTGAAACATAAGTAATTTACGACAGAAAAAAGCACCATTTGGGCCAGTGACCCCACTGCCATTTGGTTGACTCATCTCACAATGCTGTTATTTGTAGAGTCGTTTCTTACCTCTCCCCATCTACATACCATTAGATCCTCGAAGTAACTGGATGAAAACTTAACGCAAATGCCATTTAGAATTTATCTCCAATTAGGATAGGAATATAATTTTCTTTGTCTTATTCTTTAAACCACAAGAAAACATATTGTAATCTCTTCACAATAGTGCCTTTATGCTCTTATAGTTAATGGTCAAAATTAAAAAACTGAAGGAATGGATTTATTTTGTAAGACTATAGTTAACATTTTGGTCCACTGATAAATAAGCAAGAGAGAAACCTATTATTTTTATTAATCTCAGCTTACTGGATTCATACTAATTGTACAATCAATTCTACCATAAAATTATGCAATATAAAATAATGACCTATAATAATACATGAATACATGGGATCTCAGTAAATGAATCCTCAGCTATCACCTTGTGCTTTAATTAACTCAGTCTTAATTTCAGCATAGGAGCTGTTGGAAACTGCACTAAATCTACATGAATGTCCTCTCTCTGACATCACTTAGCCAGCATGTGCTACTTTACTCCATACAACCTGAGCTATCTGATTGGTAATATGCTGAGCATATTGATCAGCACAGTAGAGCTAATTTGCTTTCAGCCTACCAACCCTTGTCAATGATAAAGAATGAATGAGGATTTATAGTATTTCATATTCTCAGGATGTCTCAAATTGTGTTACAACCAATGGATCATTTTTGAAAGGCAGTCGCTGCTGTTATGTAGGCAACCGATTTGCAAGGCATTCAAAATAGCACACTATGTACACACAGTTCAGAAGCCTGAAAAGGAAAAGAGGGAAAGCCGCATTATCATAATCAAAAACTCTTTGGATGGTTGTAGTAGATGGAACTGGAATAAAACTATGGTGATGTGGTCACTCCACACTATTTAATCAGCAACCAGTATTATGCACCTACTTTAGCAATGCCAAGCAGTTGTGGCAGCTCACAGGAAACAATACGATATCAATACAAACAGGCAAGGAAAACAGGTTAGGCATTAGACCCCTGTTAGCTTAGCAAGTTAATTCAATGAGTTTCTCAGCCATATAAAGCAAGAAATTTCTCGGTTCAATCTTCCAGTCTATGCTGATTTAGCTGAGTTTCGGGGTGGGAATATGTTAAACTCACAGAAATTACAGTACAGAAAGTGACCATTCAACTCACTATGCTGATGCTAGAGCTTCAACTGGAGCTATTTATTCTAATTTAGACATGTATGTCTGTGTCATAGTGTGTGTGTGTGTGTGTGTGTGTGTGTGTGTGTGGCGGTGTATGTGTCTGTGCATCTGCGTGGATGGATATTGTGCATATCTGCTCGTCTGTCTGTGTCTGTGTGTGTATTTGTGTCTGTGTGTATTTGTGTGTGTGTGTGAAAAGAAAGACTTGCATTTATATAGCGTCTTTCACGACCACTGAATATCCCAAAGCGCTTTACAGCCAATGAAGTACTTTTTGAACTGTAGCCACTGTTGTAATGTAGGAAACGCAGCAGCCAATTTGTGCACAGCAAGCTACCACAAACATCAATGTGATAATGACCAGATAATCTGTTTTTTAGTGATGTTGATTGAGGGATAATATTGGCTAGGGCACCAGGGATAACTCCCCTGCTCTTCTTCAAAATAGTGCTATAGGATCTTTTACATCCACCCGAGAGCAGACGGGGCCTCGGTTTCACGCCTCATCTGAAAGACGGCACCTCTGACAGTGCAGTGCTCCCTCAGTACTGCACTGGAGTGTCAGCCTAGATTTCTGTGCTTAAGTCTCTGGAGTGGGACTCGATTTTCTGACTCAGCAGCAAGGGTCCTACCAACTGGGCCATGGCTATGTGTGTGTGTGTATATTTGTGTTTGTCTGTATCTCTATATACGTGTGTATGTGTCTCACAATATTGGGTAACAGCAGGAACAGCTTGACTGTAATGCCCCCATACGCGAAACGTCTGCTAACAATGTGTCAGACTCATACATGACCACTTGGTAATGGCCATTAGGCCAAGGAACAAGGCGGCGCTCGGTGCATTGAACCTTACCCCAATAAAGAGCCAAATCTTTCAGGAGAGAAGGCACAGAGTAAACTGGGAAAAGAAAGGAAAAAAAGGAGATGAAAAATATTGAGGTGTTAAGAGACGAACATGAAAAATAAAGAGATATATGAAATGAAAATATCAAAGAATATAAAAGAAAGTAAAGTATTCCATAAACACAGAATTAACAAAAGGAGAATTAAGATAGGGATGAACAAGATAAACTCACAGGAGATAGTACTGAAATAGCAGGAATACTGAATAGATATTTTGGCCAGAATTTTTACTCCCGGGTGGGAATGCAGGAAAGCGAGCGTAATGCCCGTCAGGAGCAGCAGCAGGCAGGTTCGACCGATTTTAACACCAATCCTCAATTGCTTCCTGCTTGCCGACTTCCTGACCAAAATGGCCGAGAAGTCAACGAGAAGCAGCTGCCTGGCCATTAAAATCGTGTCGGTTGGAGGAAGCTGCCAGAGACCAGATTTGGTCTGGTGGGGAAGCTACCACTGCACCACTGCCCAAACCTCAGGTTAAAATTGCAGATCGGGCCCCGATTACAACATTGGAGCCCAATCTGCATATTTAAAGACCCGATCGACTTTGGGCAGGTTTTCTTGCCACTTCCAGTTGCAGTTGGTCTGATCTGGGCGGGAAAGGATTGGCTAGGTCTCCCTTCCCACCCCCCATTTTATCTGCAGGCCGGGGTTTGGTGGTGGGGGGGGGGGGGGTGCAAGGAGTTAATTTTTAGGCCTTTGCCTTAGCTTTCACTGAAGAGGCTAACAAAGAGGAAATAACAACAATGGAAGAAGTCAAGGGAGATATTACAACAGTTAAGATAGAAAGAACGGAAATAGTAGACAAACCAGACAAACTTAAGGTGGGCAAGAACCCGGGACCAGAGAATTGTGTCTGTAATATTAAATTTATATCGAAACTTGGTTAAACCACAATTGGAGTACAGTGTGCACTTCTGCTACATACTACAAAAATGATATTGAAGAGCTATAGAACGTACAGAAAAGATTTATAAGGATGTTATCAGAATTGAAGGATGCAACTTTCAGGAAAGATTGAGCAAGCTTGGGCTCTTTTCTCTGGAAAGAGAAGACTAAGAGAAGACATGATACACGTTTTTAAAATGTTGAGGGGTTTGATAGGGCGGAAGTGAATAAACTATTTCCACCTGTGGGTGAGTCCAGCACAGGGGGCCATAAATATAAAATAGGCACTAACTGATCAAATAAAGAATTTAGGAGGAATTTCTTTACATAGAGAGTATGCAACTCATTGCCACACAGAGTGGTTGAAACATAGCATTTAAAGAAAGGCTTGCTGTATTCATGAGGGAGAAGAAACTAGAGGGATACAAGACAGGGTGGAAAGAGATAATTAAAGTCGGAGGAGGCTCATGTGGAGTATAAACATCAACATAAACCAGTTGGGCTGAATGGCTTGTGTATCATAGAATCATACAGCACAGAAGGAGGCCATTTGGTCCTCCATGCCCGTGCTGGCTTTTTGAAAAAGCTATCTAATTAGTCCCACTCCCCTGCTCTTTCACCAGAGCCCAGAAATGTTTCCTTTTCAAGTATGTATACAATTCCCTTTTGAAAGTTAGATTGACTATGTTTCCACCATTATTTCAGACTGCATTCCAGATCATAACAACTCGCTGTGTAAAAAAAGAAATTCTCCTCATCTCCCATTGGTTCTTTTGCCAATTACATTAAATCTGTATCCTCTGGTTATCAATCCTCCTGCCAGTAGAAACAGTTTGTCCCTATGTACACTATCAAAACATCTCAAAATGTTAAACATCGCTATTAAATCTCCTCTTAACCTTCGCTGCTCTATAGAGAACAATCACAGCTTCTCTACTCTATCTAAATAACTGAAGTCTCTCATCCTTGGTGCCATTCTAGCAAATCTCCTCTGGGCCCTCTCCAAGACCTTGATCTCCTTCTTAAGTGTGGTGTCACTGAGGCCTAACCAGTAATTTATAAAGGTTTAGCATACCTTCCTTGCTTTTGTACTTTTAATCCTCTATTTACAAAGCCTAGGATCCCATATTTCTGACAGATTTATCAATTTGTTCTGCCACCTTCAAAGATTTGTGTGCGTAAACCCTCAGGTATCTCTGTTCCTGCAGCCCCACTAAAATTGTATCATTTCATTTATATTGCCTTTCCTCATTCTTCCTATCAAAATGAATCACTTCACACTTTTCTACGTTAAATTTCATCTGCCATGTGTCTGCCTATTTCACGTTTTACTACGTTAAAGGCGCTATATAAATAAAAGTTATTATTATTAGTATGTCAATGTCTTCCTGAAGTCTGCTATCCTCCTCACTATTTACAACATTCTGAGTTTCGTGTCATCTGCAAATTTTGAAATTAGGTCCTGTATACCCACGTACTGGTCATTAATATATATCAAAAACAACAGTGGTCCTAATACCAACCTCTGGCAAACACCACTGTGTACTTCCCTCCATCCTGAAAAACAACCAGTCACCACTACTCTCTGCTTTCTGTCTCTTAGCCAATTTTGTATCCATGCAGCCACTGCCCCTTTAATCTCATGGGCTTCAATTTTGCAAACAAGTCTATTATGTAGTATTTTGTCAAACGCCTTTTGAAAGTCCAGATATGCACATCAACCACACTACGCTCATCAACCCATTCCATTACTTAATCAAAGAACTGTTGTAAATTCTGGGTTATTCTATGGAAGTTAATCTCCCTCAGAGCTGCCAACTGTAGGTGTTACGACAAAGTCCAACAATAATTTTGCATACAAAAACTGGATGTAGAAATGGATCCTCATGTCCAATTAGTTCATTGATCTAATATTGCAATTACTGGTTATTTACCTGCAATTTCTTGGCCAACTTGTCCTTGAATTTGAAGTGCAGTGGAATTTATTGAATTCCTTTGGCTCTGGAATGCAAGTCTACTTTTTGCAGCAGGAAGCCTTGAGATAGCACCTAGACCTAATGGTGGCCTGAGAGTCATAGGTAACCTACAAACACCTGCATGCGGTACAGGATTCAAGCACTCTTCAGTCACTGACGCCATATCCTGTTCAGAACCAATTAGGCTAGGAGCAGGGGTTTCTTTCTGAAAATGAGCAAATAAAAGATATTTAACCCATTGGTACATAATTTCTATAATTATATTACTTTAAGATTTATTTGGCGTAAATTGTGCAATAAACACATCTGACTGTATCACCATTTAACAGAATGACCAGACTATCAAATAATGCTCCTGAGACACACAAACAATAGACAGTCATTTTTTTTAATGGCATATATAATACAATATATATATTTTTTGACATCTTGACTTCAAATAATTTTACATACAGTGTAATTTTGCATCTACCAGAATCCATTATCTATAAGCACTTTAGGGAAAGTATAACCCTATCTGCCTGGTAGAATCCAGGCAGGTGGGAAATTTAAAACGCCCAGGTTACTTACCCACCCTGAAGCTACTAGTGCTGTTTGAGATTTTAACCTGCTAGAATGAGCAGTTAACAAGGATATCCTCCCAAAACTGGCAGATCTTTTTTTATATATGGCTGTCGGGTCCCGATGGCATAATTGGCACCTGATTGCAATTTAACTCAGCAGCCTAAACGAGGAAGAGGATTGAGGCCATGAAGTAAGTTTTTTAAATTTTACTTTCCTCCTTTTCTTTCCTTGTGGGGCCAGAAGGAGCAGGAGTTCTCCTCCCTGCTTCTCAAGGAAACCTAAGACCTCCCCTGCCGTGGACTCATCCACCCAACACCCAACTTCCACCTCCCCACCACCCCACCACTTCCTGATCACCAAAACCCCACAGGATAGTCCCGGCAGCTGGTCCTGCCACTTAGCCCCTGGTTTCAGTGAATAGCCTCTGAGTCACATGATTTTCCACCACCCCTTTCCCATTTCCTGCCCAGAACGGATGGGAAGTCGATTGGTGGGATTTAAATGAGCTCTGGCCAATAAAATTGATCAGGTTTCATTCTGCCTTGGGCAGACAGGAAAGTACCCAGAGTTAAAGTCCAGGCTTTTAAGAACATATGAACATAATAAATAGGAACAGGAGTAGGCCACCTGGCCCCTCGGGCTTGCTCTGCCATTTAATAAGATCTTGACTGATCTGATCATGGACTCAGCTCCACTTTCCTGCCTGCTCACCATAGCCCCTTATCCCCTTATCGTTTAAGAAACTGTCTATTTCTGTCTTAAATTTATTCAATGTCCTAGCTTCCACAGCTCTCTCAGGCAGCAAATTCCACAGATTTACAACCCTCTGAGAGAAGAAATTTCTCCTGATCTCAGTTTTAAATGGGCGGCCCCTTATTCTAAGATCATGCCCTCTAGTTCTAGTCTCCCCCATCAGTGAAAACATCCTCTCTGCATCCACCTTGTCAAGCTTCCTCATAATCTTATACATTTCACAGAAAGTAGAAACTTGGAAAATAGGTGCAGGAGCAGGCCATTCGGCCCTTCGAGCCTGCACCACCATTCAATATGATCAACTTCAGTACCCCACCACTGCCTTCTCTCCATCCTCCCTGATCCCTTTAGCCGTAAGGGCCACATCTAACTCCCTTTTGAATATATCCAACTAACTGGACTCAACAACTTTCTGTGATAGAGAATTCCATAGGTTCACAATTCTCTAGGTGAAAAAGTTTCTCCTCATCTCGGTCCTATATGACTTACCCCTTATCCTTAGACTGTGACCCCTGGTTCTGGACTTCTCCAACATCGGGAGCACTCTTCCTGCATCTAATCTGTCCAATCCTGTCAGAATTTTATATGCTTCTATGAGATCCCCTCTCATTCTTCTAAATTCCAGTGAATATAAGCCTAGTCAATCCAGTCTTTCTTCATATGTCAGTCCTGCCATCTCGGGTATCAGTCTGGTGAACCTTCGCTGCACTCCCTCAATAGCAAGAATTGTTTCTGTTTAATAAGCAGGGGATCAGTCAATAACCTTGCATTAAGAAATATTGCTGTTTTTCCAAACTGTCATATTTTTATACTCAATTAAGACTTCCACATTTGGTAACTATTCTGATGTTAAACAGGGTGATTTATGACTCACTTATCTGGCAACTACTATCGTTTGGATAATGAGCTTATCGATGTTTAGGTCCTGACATTCCACATGAATTAGTATCATTCCTTTCAAGTGTTTAAGACTCTCAATAGTGTATTTCACTGATTATAGCAAGTGTGCTGCTATTGATAAAATATTTCTCCGAAAGGGCAGACAATACTATTCTTCAGTTCTCCATCAATATCAGACGCAGTGGTTGATGAAGGCAATATAAAAGTAGCATTGCAACAAATGCTTTCTTCTGCATGTTTTTAAAGTTGCGTACTTTACGTATTGAACCTTTTAGCAATAGGAATGTGGTTTTGTTCATGTTTTAATCTGCTCAAAATGGTTGGAAATGGCAAAGAATATTATGAAAATAACCCCACCAGCACCGACAGAATGTAAAATAAACAACGCGAGTCACATTGTCGCAATTTTCAAGACAACTTTTCCATTATAAATTTTTTGGTCCTCATTACATCAACTATGTGAACTATGTGACCTCATCACGCTAATTGCACAGTCTAGCTCTGCAGTCTGGCACTGGACTGTCTCAGTTCTCTGAAATGGCTTTCTGAATTTTTTTCCACCCACCCTTCCTCAGCAATTGAAATTTCCACATCCAAAATAACGGTGTAACCAAACTAAAAAAATAAATATTTCACAATAACATGATTAAATGTAGTCACTGATTTTTTTTTGTTGCATCTTTTAATGTCTTCATTAAAGTTGTTACTTGAAGGAAGTCAAGGGTTATGGGGAGCGGGCAGGGAAGTAGAGTTGAGGCCAAGATCAGATCAGCCATGATCTTATTGAATGGCAGAGCAGGCTCAAGGGGCCAAATGGCTTACTCCTGCTCCTATTTCTTATGCTCTTATCCGATCTCAAAAACATGGGTTTGGCGTTGATATTTATGTTTACAGCTGTGATACTCTGAACTGAATTTGGATTGTGTTGTGCACCTATTTTGGATTGTGCATGTGTGGTGCAAGGAGGAGGGATTCAAATTCCTGGGGCATTGAAACCGGTTCTGGGGGAGGTGGGACCAGTACAAACTGGACAGTCTGCACATGGGCAGGACCGGGACCTATGTCCTAGAGGGGAGTGTTTGCTAATGCTGTTGGGGAGGGGTTAAACTAATATGGCAGGGGGATGGGAACCTATGCAGGGAAGCAGAGGGAAGTAAAAAGGGAGCAGAAGCAAAAGGTCGGAAGGAGAAAAGCAAGAGTGGAGGGCAGAGAAATCAAGGGCAAAAATCAAAAAGAGCCACATTACAACATAATTCTAAAAGGAGAAAGAATGTTAAAAAAACAAGCCAGAAGGCTCTGAGTCTCAATGCAAGGAGCATTCGTAATAAGGTGGACAAATTAACTGCGCAGCTAGCTGTTAATGGATATGATGTAATTGGGATTACAGAGACATGGCTCCAGGGTAACCAAGGCTGGGAACTCAACATCCAGGGGTATTCAATATTCAGGAAGGATAGACAAGAAGGAAAAGGAGGTGCAGTAGCATTAATGGTTAAAGAGGAAGTTAAAGCAATAGTAAGGAAGGACATTAGCTTGGATGATGTGGAATCTATATGGGTTGAGCTGCGAAAAACCAAAGGGCAAAAAACGTTAGTGGGAGTTGTGTACAGATGGGGATGGCATCAAACAGAAAATTAGGGACATGTGCAATAAGGGTACAGCAGTTATCATGGGTGACTTTAATCTACATATTGATTGGGCTAACCAAACTGGTAGCAATACTGTGGAGGAGGATTTCCTGGAGTGTATAAAGGATGGTTTCCTAGACCAATATGTCGAGGAACCAACTAGAGAGCAGGCCATCCTAGACTGGATCTTGTGTAACGACAGAGGATTAATTAGCAATCTGGTCGTGCGTGGCCCCTTGGGGAAGAGTGACCATAATATGGTAGAATTCTTCATTAAGATGCAGAGCGACACAGTTAATTCAGAGACTAGGGTCCTGAACTTAAAGAAAGGAAACTTCGATGGTATGAGACATGATTTGGCTAGGATAGACTGGTGAATGATACTTAAAGGGTTGATGGTGGATAGGCAATGGCAGACATTTAAAGATCACATGGATGAATTACAACTACTGTACATCCCTGTCTGGCATAAAAATAAAACAGGAAAGGTGACTCAACATGGGAAATTAGGGATAGTGTTAAATCCAAGGAAGAGGCATATAAATTGGCCAGAAAAAGCAGCAAACCTGAGGACTGGGAGAAATTTAGAATTCAGCAGAGGAGGACTAAGGGTTTAACTTGGAGGGGAAAAATAGAGTATGAGAATAAGTTTGCAGGGAACATAAAAACTGACTGCAAAAGCTTTTATAGATCTGTGAAGAGAAAAAGATTAGTGAAGACCAACGTAGGTCCTTTGCAGTCAGAATCAGGTGAATTCATAATTGGGAACAAGGAATTGGCAGACCAATTGAACAAATACTTTGGTTCTGTCTTCACTAAGGAAGACACGAATAACCTCCCAAAAAAACCAGGGGACTGAGGGTCTAGCAGGAAGGAGGAACCGAGGGAAATCCTTATTAGTCAGGAAATGGTGTTAGGGATACTGATGTGACTGAAGACCGATAAATCTCCAGGGCATGATAGTCTGCATCCCACAGTACTTAAGGAAGTGGCCCTAGAAATAGTAGATGCATTAGTGGTCATTTTCCAAAATTCCATGGACTCTGGATCAGTACCTATGGATTGGAGGGTAGCTAATGTAACCCCACTTTTTAAAAATGGAGGGAGAGAGAAAACAGGGAATTATAGACCGGTTAGCCTGAAATCGGTGGTGAGGAAAATGCTGGAATCAACTATTAAAGATGTAAAAGCAGCGCATTTGGAAAGCAGTGACAGGATCGGTCAGCGTGGATTTATGAAAGGGAAATCATGCTTGACAAATCTTCTAGATTTTTTTGAGGATGTAACTAGTAGAGTGGATAAGGGAGAACCAGTGGATGTGGTGTGTTTGGACTTTCAAAAGACTTTTGACAAGGTCCCACACAAGAGATTAATGTGCAAAATTAAGGCACATGTTATTGAGGGTAATGTACTGACGTGGATAAAGAACTGCATGGCAGACAGGAAGCAAAGAGTGGGAATAAACGGGTCCTTTTCAGAATGGCAGGCAGTGACTAGTGGGGTGCCACAAGGTTCAGTGTATATTTACAATATATATTAATGATTTGGACGAAGGAATTGAATGTAATATCTCCAAGTTTGCAGATGACACTAAGCTGGGTGGCAGTGTGAGCTGTGAGGAGGATGCTAAGAGGCTGCAGGGTAACTTGGACAGGTTAGGTAAATGGGCAAATGCATGGCAGATGCAGATAAATGTGAGGTTATCCACTTTGGTGGCAAAAACACGAAAGCAGATTATTATCTGAATAGTGACAGATTAGTAAAAGGGAAGGTGCAATGAGACCTGGGTGTCATGGTACATCAGTTACTGAAGATAGGCATGCAGGTACAGCAGGCAGTAAAGAAAGCAAATGGCATGCTGGCCTTCATAGCGAGAGGATTTGAGTATAGGAGCAGGCAGGTCTTACTGCAGTTGTACCGGGCCTTGGTGAGACCACACCTGGAATATTGTGTTCAGTTTTGGTCTCCTAATCTGAGGAAGGACGTGCTTGCTATTGAGGGAGTGCAGTGAAGGTTCACCAGACTAATTCCTGGGATGGCAGGACTGACCTATGAAGAAAGACTGGATCGGCTAGGCTTATACTCACTGGAATTTAGAAGAATGGGAGGGGATCTCATAGAAACATATAAAATTATGACGGGACTGAACAGGTTAGATGCAGGAAGAATGTTCCCGATTTTGGGGAAGTCCAGAACCAGGGGTCACAGTCTAAGGATAAGGGGTAAGCCATAGAGGACCGAGATGAGGAGAAACTTTTTCACCCAGAGAGTGGTGAACCTGTGGAATTCTCTACCACAGAAAGTTGTTGAGTCCAGTTCGTTGGATATATTCAAGAGGGAGTTAGATGTGGCCCTTATGGCTAAGGGGATCAGGGGGTATGGAGAGAAGGCGGGAGTGGGATACTGAAGTTGCATGATCAGCCATGATTATATTGAATGGCGGTGCAGGCTCGAAGGGCCGAATGGCCTGCTCCTGCACCTATTTTCTATGTTTCTATGTTTCTAATGTCCCAGGATACATCAGTACCATTTAGTCAGTTATACTGAGGAATATATTTTCTAGCAGTTTCCACTCAAAGGTTTTTGAACATTATTTGAAGAAAATCTAGTGGACAAATTTCAAAAGCTTTACAGATGTAAAATTCATTTTGAGTGTTTTTTTTCAACGGAAAGGCTGTGTGATTGGTCTGTCTGTGCATTTGAGATGACTGAGATCAGAGGGAAAGGAAATAAGAGAGAGGAGAGTGTGAGACAGAGATTGGGGTCAGAGAGAGATAAGGGGGAGTGACAAAGAGGGATGATGAGAAAAAGTGGGTCATTCTTCAATTTTTGAAAAAAAAATGGTTGTGGGAGAAATTCAGTCGCGCCTCAGTTGGGGCAGTAACCCAGGTGGAGCAGTAATTTTATCGCCTTCAAAAAGTTTGCACCTCCCGCCAAGAAATTTGTCGGAATTGGGCGAAGAACTGAATGTGGCGCAAAATCAGCCGTTAACACTTGACTTCAAAATACACGGCGCGGCCTTGGAAAATATGGACCATTTCCCATACCTCAGGAGCCTACTATCAGCAAGGACAGACATCGATGACGAGGTCCAACACTGCCTCCAGTTTGCCAGCACAGCCTTCGGAGGAAGAGATTATTTGAAGACCTGGACCTAAAACCTGGCACCAAGTTTATGGTCTACAGGGCAGTAGTGATACCCGCCCTCCTATATGGCTCATAGACGTGGACTCTATACAGCAGACATCTCAAAGCGCTGGAGAAGTACCACCAGCGCTGCCTCTGCAAGATCCTGCAAATTCACTGGGAGGATAGACACACCAACGGCAGTGTTCTCGCTCAGGCCAACATCCCCAGCATTGAAGCACTGACCACTCTCGACCAGCTCCGTTGGGCGGGCCACATCGTCCGCATGCCCGACACGAGACTCACTAAGCAAGCGCTCTACTCGGAGCATCGACATGTCAAGCGAGCCCCAGGTGGGCAAAGAAAACATTTCAAGGACACCCTCAAAGCCTCCTTGATAAAGTGCAACATCCCTGGAATCCCTGGCCCAAGACCGCCCAAAGTGGAGGAAGAGCATCCGGGAGGGCGCTGAGCACCTTGAATCTTGTCGCCAAGAGAGTGCGGAAATCAAGCGCAGACAGCGGAAGGAGCATGCGGTAAACCAGGCTCGCCATCCACCCTTTCCTTCAACCACTGTCTGCCCCACCTGTGACAGAGACTGTAATTCCCGAAATGGACTGTACAGCCACCTGAGAACTCACTTTTCGAGTGGAAACAAGACTTCCTCAATTTCGAGGGACTGCCTATGATGATGATGATGATGGGAGGGGGCTAACAAAAGTTCTGGTGCTAAATCTTGCAGAGCCATTGCACTTGCGCTGAAGTCCGATTCAGATCCCAGAAAAATCCGCGTCTTAAAGGCTGGCAAGGTAAGTTCGCGCATGAGCAGCTCCAGCTTCATAATGTCTTCAGAGCACAAAAATGGAGGAGTAAGGAGGACGCCAGCTATCTCCCCGCTTCTCCCCACCGCCCTTGATGCCTTGTTGGAGGCAGTGGAGAGTCGCTGGAATGCCCTCCAGCCTGCAGGAGGACGAAGACCACCGCCTAGGGTTTTGACAAGGCTGTGGAGGGAGGTGGCACAGCATATTTCAGCACCAAACACGGTGGCCACAACAGCGACACAATGTCGAAATAAATCCAACGACCTTACTAGGGTCGTCAGAATGAGTACCCTTTCCATTCACCTTCCAATGCCTTCATGTGAACCTCACTCTCTCACACAATGTAAAGACTTTGCAGTGCCTACCCCATCTCTATGTTTACCAGGCCATACTCCTCCTTGCTGAAGCCAGCCGGAGACCTCTCTATCGCTTCACCAGGCATGCCCTGTATCTCACCTTCTAGCTCCTTACTCAGCCTGAGCCCACTTAGCAGCACCTTTCCATTCTTCATCTGCAGTCACAGGCCTAAGCCTCATACTTGTGCCCCAGAACCACCGTTCACACATCCACTGTGCGATGCCATGCAGGATGAAATGCAGATATGCACACATCATCATATTACTCGCCAGTACCCTAAATAGCTGGGAATCTTTCGGGTTTAGGCAGAGAAAAACAAGGTAACTCTTCAGTAGGAGGCAATTAGCAGCTAGTTAAAACCAGTTCTGTAAACGACTGACCAGTAGTGAGTCATCTGACCTAGATACAGTTTAAAAACAGGCATCTCGTGTAGAGCACAGAGTGCAGCAACATAGAGTGGCATTCGTGAGTTTGGTAAGTGGGTGAGTTTTAAGGGTTATTCTCTTTAAACCATTTGGAGGCTGGAGTAAATTGTTAGTGGCAATTGCCAGTAGCTTCTAAGTAAGTAGCAGCTTAATTTAAAGGGGAAAAGTTAAATAGTTGGGAATCTTTCAGGTTTAGGCCTAGAAAAACAAGATAACTCTTCTGTAGGAGGCAATTAGCAGCCAGTTAAAACCAATTCTGTAAATGACTGACCAGTAGTGAGTCATCTGACCTAGATACAGTTTAAAAACAGGCAGCTCGTGCAGAGCACGGAGTGCAGCAGCATAGAGTGGCATTCGTGAGTTTGGTAAGTGGGTGAGCTTTAAGGGTTATTCTCTTTAAACCATTTGGAGGCTGGAGTAAATTGTTAGTGGCAATTGCCAGTAGCTTCTAAGTAAGTAGCAGCTTAATTTAAAGGGGAAAAGTTAAATAGTTGGGAATCTTTCAGGTTTAGGCCGAGAAAAACAAGGTAACTCTTCAGTAGGAGGCAATTAGCAGCTAGTTAAAACCAGTTCTGTAAACAACTGAGCAGTAGTGAGTCATCTGACCAAGATACAGTTTAAAAAGAGGCAGCTTGTGCAGAGCACGGAGTGGAGCAGCACAGAGTGGCATTCGTGAGTTTGGGAAGCGGGTGAGTTCAGGCAAGTGGGGGTGGCAGGTGCTGTTTTGTCTTGTTTTTCCTACCAGTGCTGACACTAGAGCAGCTGGCAAGCAGTGCGAGAGTAGGAGACGGAGGCCCAGAGACCAGCCCAACCAGCTGCAGACAAAGGTGATGTCACAGCCAAGCTGGTAAGTGGTTGGCTGTTTGACTGGTAAGTATAACTCTCATTTAGACTGACTTTTAGATTGGTTTAATTGGCAGCGAACTGCTAAGTAGCTATTTGATGTTTAAGTAAATTTTAGTAAGTAAATTAATTTAAGGGTTAAGTCATGGCAGGAGAGCTCGGACCCATGTCATGCTCCTCCTGTGCTATGTGGGAAGTCAGTGTCCCTGACTACTATGTGTGCGGGAAGTGTGTCCAGCTGCAGCTCCTGACAGACCGCATGGAGCTGTGGATGGACTCACTCTGGAGCATGCGTGATGCTGAGAATGTTGTGGATAGCACATTTAGTGAGTTGGTCACACCACAGGTAAGGGTTAGGACAGATAGTGAATGGGTGACCAAGAGACAAGGCAAGAGCAGGAAGGTAGTGCAGGAGTCCCCTGCGGTCATCTCCCTCCAAAACAGATATACTGTTCAGAAACTGTTGGGGGAGATGACTTACGAGGGGAAGACACCAGCAGCCAGGATCATGGCACCATGGGTGGCTCTGCTGCACAGAAGGGCGGGAAAAAGAGATGGAGAGCTATAGCGAAAAGGGACTCTATTGTAAGGGGAATAGACAGGAGTTTCTGCGGCCACAACCGAGACTCCAGGATGGTATGTTGCCTCCCTGGGTCAAGCATGTCTCGGAGCGGCTGCAGAGTATTCTGGAAAGGGAGGGTGAACAGCCAGTTGTCGTGGTACATGTAGGTACCAACGATGTAGGTAAGAAGCGGGAAGAGGTCCTACAAGCTGAATCTAGGGAGCTAGGAGTTAAATTAAAAAGTAGGACCTCAAAGGTAGTAATCTCTGGATTGCTACCAGTGCCACGTGCTAATCAGAGTAGAGGGAGCAGGATAGTTAGAATAAATACATGGCTTGAGCAGTGGTGCAAGAGGGAGGGATTCAAACTCCTGGGACATTGGAACCAGTTCTGGGGGAAGTGGAACCTGTACAAAAGGGACTGTCTGCACTTGGGCAGGACTGGAACTGATGTCCTGGGGGTAACATTTGCTAATGCAGTTCAGAAGTGTTTAAACTAATATGGCAGGGGGATGGGAACCTATGCAGCGAGACAGGGCGAAGTAATATGGAGTCAGAAACAGATGGTAGAAAGGTAAAAAGCAATAGTGGAAGGCCGAGTAAACAAAGGCAAGAAATAAAAAGTGCCACACTACATCATAATTCTAAAAGGACAAAGGATGTTAAAATAACAAGCCTGAAGGCTTTGTGTCTTAATGCAAGGAGTATCCGTAATAAGGTGGATGAATTAACTGTGCAAATAGATGTTAACAGATATGATGTGATTGAGATTACAGAGACATGGCTCTAGGATGATCAGGGCTGGGAACTCAACATCCAAGGGTATTCAACATTCAGGAAGGATAGAATAAAAGGAAAAGGAGGTGGGGTAGCATTGCTAGTTAAAGAGGAGATTAATGCAATAGTTAGGAAGGACATTAGCTTGGATGATGTGGAATCTATATGGGTAGAGCTGCAGAACACCAAAGGGCAAAAAGCACTAGTGGGAGTTGTGTACAGACCTCCAAACAATACTAGTGATGTCGAGGAGGGCATCAAACAGGAAATTAGGGGTGCATGCAATAAAGGTGCAGCAGTTATCGTGGGTGACTATAATATGCATATAGATTGGACTAACCAAAATGGAAGCAATACGGTGGAGGAGGATTTCCTGGAGTGCATAAGGGATGGTTTTCTAGAACAATATGTCGAGGAAACAACTAGGGGGGAGGCCATCTTAGACTGGGTGTTGTGTAATGAGAGAGGATTAATTAGCAATCTCGTTGTGCAAGGCCCCTTGGGGAAGAGTGACCATAATATGGTGGAATTCTACATTAGGATGGAGAATGAAACAGTTAATTCAGAGACCATGGTCCAGAACTTAAAGAAGGGTAACTTTGAAGGAATGAGGCGTGAATTGGCTAGGATAGATTGGCAAATGATATTTAAGGGGTGACAGTGGATGGACAATGGCAGGCATTTAGAGACCACATGGATGAACTACAACAATTGTACATCCCTGTCTGGCATAAAAATAAAAAAGGGAAGGTGGCTCAACTGTGGCTATCATGGGAAATCAGGGATAGTATTAAAGCCAAGGAAGTGGCATACAAATTGGCCAGAAATAGTAACGAACCCGGGGACTGGGAGAAATTTAGAACTCAGCAGAGGAGAACAAAGGGTTTGATTAGGGCAGGGAAAATAGAGTACAAGAGGAAGCTTGCAGGGAACATTAAAACAGACTGCAAAAGCTTCGATAGATATGTAAAGAGAAAAAGGTTAGTAAAGGCAAACGTAGGTCCCCTGCAGTCAGAATCAGGGGAAGTCATAACGGGAAACAAAGAAATGGCAGACCAATTGAACAAGTACTTTGGTTCGGTATTCACTAAAGAGGACACAAACAACCTTCCGGATATAAAAGGGGTCAGAGGGTCTAGTAAGAAGCAGGAATCGAGGGAAATCCTTATTAGTCGGGAAATTGTGTTGGGGAAATTGATGGGATTGAAGGCCGATAAATCCCCAGGGCCTGATGTTCTGCATCCCAGAGTACTTAAGGAGGTGACCTTGGAAATAGCGGATGCATTGACAGTCATTTTCCAACATTCCATAGACTCTGGATCAGTTCCTATCGAGTGGAGGGTAGCCAATGTAACCCCACTTTTTAAAAAAGGAGGGAGAGAGAAAACAGGGAATTATCGACCGGTCAGCCTGACATCACTAGTGGGTAAAATGATGGAATCAATTATTATGGATGTCATTGCAGCGCATTTGGAAAGAGGTGACATGATAGGTCCAAGTCAGCATGCATTTGTGAAAGGGAAATCATGCTTGACAAATCTTCTGGAATTTTTTGAGGATGTTTCCAGTAGAGTGGACAAGGGAGAACCAGTTGATGTGGTGTATTTGGACTTTCAGAAGGCTTTCGACAAGGTCCCACACAAGAGATTAGTGTGCAAAGTTAGAGCACATGGGATTGGGGGTAGTGTGCTGACGTGGATTGAGAACTGGTTGGCAGACAGGAAGCAAAGAGTAGGAGTAAATGGGTACTTTTCAGAATGGCAGGCAGTGACTAGTGGGGTACCGCAAGGTTCTGTGCTGGGGCCCCAGCTGTTTACATTGTACATTAATGATTTAGACGAGGGGATTAAATGTAGTATCTCCAAATTTGCGGATGACACTAAGTTGGGTGGCAGTGTGAGCTGCGAGGAGGATGCAATGAGGCTGCAGAGTGACTTGGATAGGTGAGGTGAGTGGGCAAATGCATGGCAGATGAAGTATAATGTGGATAAATGTGAGGTTATCCACTTTGGTGGTAAAAACAGAGAGACAGACTATTATCTGAATGGTGACATATTAGGAAAAGGGGAGGTGCAACGAGACCTGGGTGTCATGGTACATCAGTCATAGAAGGTTGGCATGCAGGTACAGCAGGCGGTTAAGAAAGCAAATGGCATGTTTGCCTTCATAGCGAGGGGATTTGAGTACAGGGGCAGGGAGGTGTTACTACAGTTGTACAGGGCCTTAGTGAGGCCACACCTGGAGTATTGTGTACAGTTTTGGTCTCCTAACTTGAGGAAGGACATTCTTGCTATTGAGGGAGTGCAGCGAAGGTTCACCAGACTGATTCCCAGGATGGCGGGACTGACATATCAAGAAAAACTGGATCAACTGGGCTTGTATTCACTGGAGTTCAGAAGAATAAGAGGGGATCTCATAGAAACATTTAAAATTCTGACGGGTTTAGACAGGTTAGATGCAGGAAGAATGTTCCCAATGTTGGGGAAGTCCAGAACCAGGGGTCACAGTCTAAGGATAAGGGGTAAGCCATTTAGGACCGAGATGAGGAGAAACTTCTTTACCCAGAGAGTGGTGAACCTGTGGAATTCTCTACCACAGAAAGTTGTTGAGGCCAATTCACTAAATATATTCAAAAACGAGTTAGATGTAGTCCTTACTATTAGGGGGAACAAGGGGTATGGCGAGAAAGCAGGAATGGGGTACTGAAGTTTCATGTTCAGCCATGAACTCATTGAATGGCGGTGCAGGCTCGAAGGGCCGAATGGCCTACTCCTGCACCTATTTTCTATGTTTCTATGCAGACACATGTGGCACACCAGCACTTACACAGCCACTAAAACCTTTTTGTTTTTGTTATTGTAGGTCAAACTCGTGCACAATATGCGCGAGCTACATCGTAGGGGCAGAGATGAGCCCTACCTCCTCGACCTCACCAATGTGAAGGAGCGAGTGTCTGCCCTCATGGGTGCTGCAGTTATGTCAGTGGAGGGTGGAGAGGCAGACCCCCCGCTCGACAGTGACAGTATGTAAATGAGATGGGAGTTTTGTGTGAGTCCCCTTAGCCTTATGGCCACATGTCTTACAACATGCTGCAACCAAAATAATGATGCCCCCCTCCTTCTTGCCTTCCTGCCCCCTCCCCAGCTGATAACCGCACTTCTGTTGCTTTGTGCTTACAGATGATGAGCCAGAAGAGCAGCTGTCTGCCCATGAGCAGATGTCTTCATACGACGGGGAAGATGAGGAGGAGGTGGAGAGCAGTGTGCTGACATAGCGCGTTATGTCCTCATTGCGAGCGAATGAGGAGACCACCTCAGTGGAAGAGACTGTCTTCCCAGGGTTGGATGAAGCTGAGGCTCCTGGCCCCAGTGGCCTGCAGCAACGCCCAGCGCGAAGGGATGCTCGGCGGCCAGCTCTCTGGAGGATAAGTTTGTCCATAAGTCCTGCTCGCAGACAGGCAGATGAGGATCTGGACGTGTAGGCTATGTCCAGGGAGTCAATGCAGATGCACCACAAGCTAATGGGTGCACTGGCGAGGATCCCGCAGAGTGTGGATGCACTTGCTTTGGTGGAGGCCGCCTCAACCTTTGCATTTGTGTTTCAGGAGCCCAGCGAGCCCATCCTTGGTACATACCAACGGATGATGGACGTCACAAGTGACCATGGGCCATGGGGGTCCCAGACATGATGGCGCGGGCCATGGCTGACGTGGCAGAAGCCATTGAACGGCAAGCCGAGACCACGCTACACCTGCATTCTGCCATGTTGTCAGTGCGTGGAGGCATCAATGTGCTACGGGCTCTGATGCAGGCTCAAATTGATGCCATGCAAGCACTGACTGCTTACAACGTATCTGGGTCCCCATCAGTTCAAGGGCAAGTTAACGGTGCCGAAGTAGGCCAGCAATCTGCGCTGCCACCAGATTGGTCCGGATGCTGAGGCTCTACCCTGGGGGACTGGCAGCCAGTCGGTAGAGATGGAACCTGATGTTCTCCTGAGAGAGGACATCATTCCGCTCCCACCACTGCCATTCCGCCTTTTCTCCTGCCGCTGTCTGCACCCCAGGCATCTAAGACTGGTGTCGCCCATTCTCAGTTGGTGCTGTCAGCAGCTGGGCCTTCCAGACGCAGAGCTGGCCATGCTAGGCCATCTGTCCTGTTTCTCTCAGACACACAGCAGCCCTCAAGTGGCATTGCTGCAGGCACTGAGGACCCATTGAGAAGGAGCAGTAGGCGAGGGATGAGAGTGAGGCAGAGGGGTGAGAAATGCCAGCAGAAGATCCACTGAATAACTGTGTCCCCATAGGACCTATGTACACGTTGCGAAGTTCATGCCTTTGTTACCTCTACATTTGATTACTCTAACACACTCCTGGCTGGCCTCCCATATTCTACCCTATGTAACCTTGAGGTCATCTAAAACTCGGCAGCCCGTGTCCTAACTCGCACCAAGTCCCGCTCACCCATCACCCCTGTGCTCGCCAAACTACATTGACTTCCGGTTAAGCAATGCCTCGATTTCAAAATTCTCTTCCTTGTTTACAAATAGCCTCTATGGCCTTGCCTTTCCCTATCTCTCTAATCTCCTTCAGCCTCACAACCGCCCCCCCTCGAAATGTCTGCGCTCCTCAAATTCTGCCCTCTTGAGCATCCCTGATTGTAACTACTCAACCATTAGTGGTCGTGCCCTCAGCTGCCTTGACCCCAAGCTCTGGAACTCCCTCCCTAAATATCTCCGCCTCTCTACCTCTTGCCTTCTTTAAGACGCTCCTTAAAACCTACCTCTTTGGCCAAACTTTTGGGCATTGGCCATATTTCTTCTTCTGTGGCTCGGTGTCAAATTTATTTATTTTGTCTTAAAACACTCCTGTGAAGTGCCTTGGGACATTTTATTACGTTATAGGTGCTTTATAAATACAAGTTGTTGTTGTGTTTTCTGAAGGGGCGGGTGCTTCATTTTGTTTTATTCGAGGGTGTGGGATTTTTTGGGTTTGAGGCATGTTTGCCAAATAAAATATTAGTTAAACCGTTTCCTTCAGCCTCTGGTGTATGACTGTTCAGTTGTGCCAGAGATGTGGCATTATCGTGGCACAATGCGTGGTCATTATTAGCTGCATCCCTCAGCTCCCTCCATTTAAGCAAAGCGCTCCCTTATGAGCTGCCACCAAATAGCCCTGGTGCCACCAATATTGGCAGGCTGCATTCTCCGTTACTGCTGCTGGTCCTCATTGTGTTGTTGGATATTCAGAGTGTTGCCAGGATCCTGTTCCTCCTCCTCCTCCCCATCGTCCTCCTGAGGTGGGCCTGCGATCCCCACTGGCAAGGCCAAGTTGTGCAGCTTGCAGCACACCACAATGAATAGTGAGACCTGCTGAGAGGAATATTGAAGGCTGCCTCCAGAGTGGTCCAGGCATCGGAATTGCTGCTTCAGCAGCCCTATTGTCTGCTCTATGATGTTGCATGTGGTGGCATGGCTCTCATTATAGTGTTCCTCTGGCTCTGTGGTGAGGTTGCGGAGGGGGGATCATTAGCCAGGTGTCCAGGCCGTATCCCTTGTCCCCGAGCAGCCAGCCTCAGCCTTGCCATGGTGGCTGAAACAGTCGAGGCACAGTGCTCTCCTGCAGGATAAAGTCATCATGTGCACTTCCAGGATAGCGAGCATTCGCTGCGAGGATGCGCTGCATGTGGTCGCACACCAGTTGCACATTTAGGGAGTGGTATCCCTTTTTGTTTCTGAAGACCTCTGCATTCTGGAATAGTGCTCGCAAGGCCATGTGCATGCAGTCAATTTCTCTTTGCACCCTGGGGAAACCCGCTATCCTGACAAACCCACATGCGCACTCATCCTCTTCTCCCTGGTCCTCTGGAAAAAATGAAGCCCATTCTACGTGTGTAGAGTGCCAGTGTGATGTCGTGGATGCAGTGAATTGTCAGACGCTGCATCTGTACCCTGGAAGGAGCCGGAGGCATAGAAGGTGAGTGCCACCGTGACCTTCACTGCGACGGGCAGCACATCCTGGTGCCGATGTGAGGCTGCAGGTCAGCCTGCAGGAGATGGCATATCTCTGTAACTACCTCCTTCGGAAGTGCAGCTTTCTGACACACTGCACCTCGGACAGGTCCAGGTTCGAGCGTTGCCACCGGTGAAGCCGTAGAGGGTATGGCCTCCTGCACCGATGTCTAAGGCCTGTCCTCCTTTGGCCACCGACATGGTCAACAGCCCTTCTCTGTTGACGCCGCTTTTCGATGCTGACAGCATAATAATGCACCCAAAGTTTAGCAAATTACTTTTTCTAACACTGAACTGTTATGTCTGTCTGCTGCTGCAAACTTGGAGGCTCGTTCTGTGTAAATGTTGCACTGACTGTGACCTCTGAGGGAAGCGCTTCCTCATCCCTTTAAGTAGCTATCATTTAACACCTTTGGAAGGCAGTACTGACTGTTTTTTCAGATGTGAGACGACCGCACCTAATTTACCAAACTGACGTCAGGATTGCACTGATCGCATTAGCCAGCAGCTAATGGTTTGCACCCCAGTGAGATTCTAATGAATTTTCCGTCGGGCGCTAAAAGCTGCGTGCCTGGTCGCTAAGCTCTAATGCTCGCATTAACGCCCTCTCTGGGTGCTAACTGAGGCTATAGACAACCGAAAATCCAGCCCATTGAATTTTGAAGCCAGCTAATTACTTCATCTCTGTGTTGTCAACAGTTAGAAAAGGCTCAAACCTGTGAGACAGATATTCTAATTCCTAACACCTATAAGACAGATGGAGAGAGAAAGACACAAATATACAAAGACAGACAAGCAGTTTCTTTCTTCATTCTAATTTGGTTTATTTTTTAAAAAAAGAGATGAATATTGACAGGAAACAAATCCCTATTTAGAAAAGCAGATAGAAAGTAAGAAGAACAAGGAATAGGGGGAAGGAAATTGATTATTTAGTGAGTTCTGTCTGGTCAGCCAGATATATAGCAACACCATAAGTGAGGCCATAAGCACAGCTAGTGTGAGATTTGAAAAAAAAATCTTGTTGGTACAGTAATGAATGCTTCTTTATAATTCAGGTTAAGGAATATTGATAGAAGAAGCTTCTAGGTCACATTAGACTGCAAAGTGAAGCTCCTTTTTACGATGTACAAGCTCAATTACAGCCGTCATTACTGTTCCTTCGGCCGCCTGAGGAAAAGAGTGTTCGAAGACCAGGCCCTCAAATCTACCACCAAGCTCATGGTCTACAGGGCTGTAGTAATACCCGTCCTCCTGTATGGCTAAAAGCATGTACAGTAGACGCCTCAAGTCGCTAGAGATATATCATCAACGATGTCTCCGCAAGATCCTACAAATCCCCTGGGAGGACAAACACATCAACATTAATGTCCTCGTCCAGGCCAACATCCCCAGCATTGAAACACTGACCACACTCGATTAGCTCCGCTGGGCAGGCCACATAGTTTGCATGCCAGACACGAGACTCCCAGAGCAAGTGCTTTATGCGGAGCTCCTTCATGGCAAATGAACCAAAGGTGGGCAGCGGAAACGTTACAATGACACCCTCAAAGCCTCCCTAATATAGTGCGACCCCACTGACACCTGGGAGTCCCTGGCCAAAGACCGCCCTAAGTGGAGAAAGTGCATCCGGGTCTCAACGCCGAGAGCATGCAGAAATCAAGCGCAGGCAGCGGAAGGAGCCTGCGGCAAACCTGTCCCACCCACCGCTTCCCTCAACAACTATCTGTCCCACCTGTGACAGAGTCTGTGGCTTTTGTATTGGACTGTTCAGCCACCGAAGAACTCACTTCAGGAGTGGAAGCAAGTCTTCCTCGATTCCAAGGGACTGCCTATGATAAATGTGAATTATTCCCTTTCCCACACTAGCTGCTTGTGGCTTTCCTTATGCTGTTGTTGTAGCTATCTGGCTGGCCCGATAGAGACACACGTTAAATAAATCATCCACATTTGTGCATGCTTACGCTAGACATCATGCGCTCTGATTTCCTTTGAAACACAACGTATCACTGCTAATATGCAGATGCATAAAAACTGTTGCACATTGTGCAAATGTCTGCTCATGCATGGCGTTGCTCTAAATTTCAGCAAAAAGCAAAGTACTCACTATGTGTAGCAAATATAATTTGGTTGTAAACGCATTATATCTTCACTGTCTAGCAGCCCGAGGGGTTGGGCTCATGAGGATAAGTGTCACATTTCAATGTGTGGCATTATTTTACACACCAGAATCTGGGGCATTGTGACAGCTCAAGCTGTTACACCGGAAGCAAAACAAAGGTTGTACTGGTGGTGCCAGACGAGCACCTTCGGTGGGTGCCATTGAAAGATATGCAGCCAAATCAGAGTGAGAAGTCACACCTTCATCCTTTGATTTTTGGACCCAATTTATGCTCAACCATTAGTGAAATTACACATTTCTGACAAACAGTTTTGCACTATGTACCTGGGTCCTCTATGATTTAATTTGAGACTCACAAACATTTTGAGGGGTTTTTAACCTAAAAAAAGAATGGGTGGGTTGGGGGCTTATGAGAAGTTAAAGAAAGTCTGACGAGAACCTGCCTCCAACCCACTAACTTATGGTTTTAACAGAGGCGGGATGAGGGCAGGCAGCCAATCCGCTGCCAGGAGATGGGTCGGCTATTTAAATATTATAATGAGGCTGAAAGCCTCAGGTTTAATCATTATTTTGATTTTAACTTTACCTGGTTGGGTTTTGCCAACTTCGTGAAACCCAATAACTAATGGAAGGCAAGGACTACTGAATCCAGGAGGTAGGTGCTTTTACACTTACCTACTAGATCCAGAATCCCCCATGATCGGAGACCCCCCACAAGGCCTCTGATCCCCCAAAGCCTCCAATACTTGCCAAGCCTCCGATCACCACCACGAGGCCTCCCACCCCCAGGCCTCCGATTCCCCCCCCCATGGGACCTCCTTCAACAGTTCTCCGATCCCCCCATGAAGCCTTCCCCCCCAGGCTTCGGTTCCCCCCACGAGGCCTCCGTCGCCGCAGCCCCCCCCACCCCCCCCCCCCGCCTCCGGCCAGTGATCTTCACCCAACCACCCCCCGGCTCCCATGCTCCTCCAGCCGACCCCGGCCCCAATCCTCTTCGGACACCCCCCCCAGTGCTCCTTTGGCTGCCCACCGATCCCCACACAATCCCTCCCTCCCTCGTCTCTGCAGCCTAGTATCGTAGGCCTATCCTCTGAATCCGGCTGGCTGTAGGTGGGAAACAGAGGCTTTGCACGCAAATCAGGCTCTGCCGTTAAATTCGGCTAATCCTGCAGGAAACTCATTCGCCCGGGTTTCCCAACTGCTTCAGAGTCCCGCCCATCCCCACGCCCCTAACCCGCCTTCCCCATTAAAATTAAGCCCTTTGCGCCTGGAACCCTTTTCGAAAAGAAACTTTTATTCCATCAAGCTGGGTTAGATTGAAGCTCAAACCCCGAACTGAAATAAGATCATGCTATCCAACTGTAGAGATTTTTTTTAAACTGTAAATGTTGGAAATCTGAAAAGTGAACAGCAAATATTGAAACTACACACAAGGTCGATCAGCATCTGAAATGAAAAACAATAGTTTCTCGGTATATTTCCTGCATTTTCTGCTTTAATTTTTATTATCATACTTTGTAACCTATTCACCTTAAGTATTCAATACAGTTTTGGATAACGGAAAACATTAATAATATTTGAACTAATTCAGGTGGAGTGTGTGGAGAAAATTGCAACAGCAGGATATAACAAATATTTAACTGAGTTACACTCCTTAAGCATAATATTGGTAATCCTTTGATTATATTGAATTGCTTGTCTGCGTTTTAGTAAAGAAAAACGAGACTGGCTTCCCAATTAGATGGTCGTTAGTTGGGAGTCCATCAAATTAATATTTCATAATTGTTGACAATTATGGTATCATTATTCCTGGAACCAAAAGCTGACTCTGAACCCAGAGGCTCACCAATAAGCCGACAATGCCCTTGAAATATTTCTGTATGATATTTATTTGAAAGGAACTGAAACTTTATTTTCTAGCCAAGATTATGTAACTATTTGCAAGAATGGGGGAGGGGTATAAAGAGAAACTGGGATTCAATCAATCTATGCACCTCATTCCTCAATCAATAACCATTCTTTACCCTTTTCTTTCATATCCCATTACATCCTATGGTATTAGGAAATGTTCAGTTCCTTTTTGAATGTTTTGACTGAGTCAACATCCACTGAAGTAGCATTGACTGTGTCATTATTCACTGAGTCTGCATCCACTGATTCAGCATTCAATGAGTTAGCATTCACAATTTATGTGTTTTGCACCTAGGGACCGCTTATTACCCGTGGGCAGAGACCCACGATGCCAGGTTTCCATCCACTTTCTGTTGCCTCAAGATTTCTGAAGTTTCCCTTGCGGGGGTTGCAGCGTGCCTGTGCCAGGAGATAAACTAGGGACAGTGTCACTGAGTCAGCATTCACTAATTCAGCATCTACTGAGTCAGTGTTCACTGTCAGCATTCACTGACTGAGCATTTACTGGGTCAGTATTCAATGAATCATCATTCACTAAGTCAGCATCAGCTGAGTCTTGAAGGACATAGCTGCCAGACTGGGCTTGTGGCAGGTGGCAAGAGAACCAACATGAAGGAAAAACCTATTTGACCTCAACCTCACCAATCTGCCTGTCGCAAATGCATCTGCCTATGATAGGATCATAGGGCCAAAATTTGGCCCACCCATTTGTTCGGTGCATTCACCAGAGATGTGCCGACTTCCGAGGGTGAAAACGGCGCCAAAAAGAGCTCCCCGGATTCTGGCTGCTCTGTGGCCTCTCCCATGGCTTGGCACAGCGTGGTTTGTGCATTAGGGGGCTAGGGCCCTGCGCGAAAAGCAATGCCGGCAGTTCAACGCATGTACACTGGAGGTTTCGCGCATGCGCAGTAGCTCCTGCCCCCAGCCAGAGAGTCCTCGGAGAGAAGTCCTCGGTCGGAGAGAAGTCAGGGAAATCCTCGGAGAGAAGTCCTCGGAGAGAAGTCTGGGAAGTCCTCGAAGAGAGGTCCTCAGAGAGAAGTCCGGGAAGTCCTCGGAGAGAAGTCCGGGATGTCCTCGGAGAGTCCTCGAGTACTCGAGAGAGAGAGAGAGAGAGAGTTGGTGTCCTGGAGAGAGTCGGAGTCGGAGAGGAGTCGGGGTCGGCCCGCTGACTTCCCGGGCCGAGTTAGGAAGGTAGGACTTGAGTTTTATTTTTTATTTATTATTGATGCTTTTTATGCTTCTTGAATGTTGTTGTGAAGGTGTTTCGTGCTTTGCAAGGTCCTCTCTGCTTCCCTTCCCCCCCCCATCTCTGTCTACCTGCGCTGATTTCTTAACTCTTCACAAGGATTTTCTGTGCGGCCACAAGTGGCCACATACGCTGGCCTAAGTTAGTTTGGAACAACTATTAGCTGTCCAAACTGGCTTAAATGGCCAAAACGGGCGTAGGTGGCTGGTAACACAGAAAATAGGTGCAGGAGTAGGCCATTCGGCCCTTCGAGCCTGCACCACAATTCAATATGATCATGGCTGATCATGCATTTCAGTACCCCATTCCTGCTTTCTCTCCATATCCCTTTAGCCGTGAGGGCCACATGTAACTCCCTTTTGAATATATCTAACGAACTGTCCTCAACAACTTTCTGTGGTAGAGAATTCCACATGCCCACAACTCTCTGAGTGCAGAAGTTTCTCCTCATCTTGGTCCTAAATGGCTTACCCTTTATCCTTAAAACACCCCCTTTTGAACAAAACAAAACTAAACTAAAAAAATCCTAACTAACTCACTTACACTGGCGCAAATTGAACGTGCAAAATGGGGATTTTTAAGATACTTCAGAAAAATCAAGTTGCTCCAAAAAAAGCAAAGCAACTCCTGGGCAATTTTGGGCCCTATAGAATGGTTACAGAACAGAAGGAACCAATTTGGCCCATTGAGCCTGTGTCGGATCTGTAAAAGAGCACTTAAGAACATAAGAAATAGGAGCAGGAGTAGGCAACCTGGCCCCTCGAGCCTGCTCTGCCATTTAATAAGATCATGGCTGATCTGATCATGGACTCAGCTTCATTTCTCTGCCCACTCCCCATAAACCTTTATTCCCTTATCGTTCAAAAATCTGTCTATCTCCGCTTTAAATATATTCAATGACCCAGCCTCCACAGCAGAGAATTCCATAGATTTACAACCCTCAGAGAAGAATTCTTCCTCATCTCAGTATTAAATGGGTGGCCCCTTATTCTGAGGCTATAGCGCCCGAAATTGGTGAAAGCTAAGTTCCGCCCAAAGGACCGCTGAGATCCTGACGGTACTTTGGATGGAAGTTTCATGGAAAAATCTGGGAAAGACTGCCGGGCAGCAAAAATCGGACTTACACGCCGATTCTGGAGGCAGCGGACGGTAGCTCCCATTCTCGGTGGCAAATCCAATACTCGGCAAAATACCGCTGAGGGTTGAGTCGGGCCCAGGGAGGGGGGAACTGTTGAAATTAAAAATGATCAAAACATTTTTTACAAACCATTACAAATCCTTCAGAGGGCACCATCCACCTGAATGGTCTTCATACTTACCGTTGAGGTTAGACCTGCCTCCATGCGGCAGTCTTTTCTGCTGCAGCAGAGGACCGCCCGGACCAAACTGGCAGCTCGGCGGGCGGGAGGATACTTCTGTGCGGCGCACGTCAGCGGACAGTACCCACTTATCTTCTCTCCCCACCGGCGGGGGGCCTCCACCAAACTCGTTTAGCGGGGAGACCGCCCATAAACCAGGGAGACTGCTGAGAAAACTCGGCGGCAGCGGACGGTATGTCCACCAATTTTGGGCCCTATGTCCCCTAGTTTTAGTTTCCCATATGAGTGGAAATATCCTCTCTGCATCCACCTTATCGAGCACCCTCATTATCTTATACTTCAGCTAGCCCCACTCCCCTGCCCTTTCCCCATAGACCTGCAATTTCTTTTCCTTCAGGTATATATCCAATTCCTTTTTGAAAGCCACTACGGAATCTGCCTCCACCACCAGTGCATTCCAGACCAGTGCATTCCAGATCCTAACCACTCGCTGCGTAAAAAAGTTTTTCCTCATGTCACCTTTGGTTCTTCTGACAAGCACTTGAAATCTGTGTCCTCTGGTTCTCGACTCTTCCGCCAATGGGAACAGTTTTTCTCTATCTACTCTGTCTAGAACCCTCATGATTTTGAACACTTCATCAAATCTCCTCTCAACCTTCTCTGCTCTAAGGAGAACAACCCCAGCTTCTCCAGTCTATGTCCCTCATCCCTGGAACCATTCTTGTAAATCTTTTCTGTACCCTCTCTAAGGCCATCGTATCCTTCCTAAAGTGCGGTGCCCAGATTTGGACACAATACTCCAGTTGAGGCCGAACCCGTGTTTTATAAAGGTTCATCATAATTTCCTTGCTTTTATACTCTATGCCTCTATTTATAAAGCCCAGGATCCCCTATGCTTTTTTAACCGCTTTCTCAAACTGCCCTGCCACCTTCAACGATTTGTGCACATATACCGCCCCCCACCCGCCCCCCCCACCTCCACCCCCAGATCTCTCTGTTCATGCACTCCCTTTAGAATTGTATCCTGTAGTTTATATTACCTCTCCTCATTCTTCCTACCAAAATGTATCACTTTGCACTTTTCTGTGTTAAATTTCATCTGCCACGTGTATGCCCATTCCACCAGCCTGTCTATGTCCTCTTGAAGTCTATCACTATCTTCCTCACTGTTCACTATACTTCCAAGTTTTGTGTTATCTACAAATTTTGAAATTGTGTCCTGTACACCCAAGTCCAAGTCATTAATATATATCAAGAAAAGCAGTGGTCCTATTACTGACTCCTGGGGAACACCACTGTGTACCTTCCTCCAATCCAATAAACAACCATTCACCACTACTCTCTGTTTCCTGTCACTTAGGCAATTTCGTATCCATGCTACCACTGTCCCTTTTATTTCATGGGCTTCAACTTTGCTGGCAAGCCTATTAAGTGGCACTTTATCAAATGCCTTTTGATAGTATTGGTAGGAGTGACCACCACACAGTCCTTGTGACGACAAAGTCCTGTCTTCACACTGAGGATACCCTCCATCGTGTTGTGTGGCACTACCACTGTGCTAAATGGGATAGATTCAGAATAAATCTAGCAGTTCAAAACTGGGCATCCATGAGGCGCTATGGGCCATCAGGAGCAGCAAAATTGTATTCCACCACAATCTGTAACCTCATGGCCCAGCACATCCCTCACTCTACCATTACCATCAAGCCAGGAGACCAATCCTCATTCAGTGAAGAGCATTTAAGAGCATGCCAGGAGCAGCACCAGGTGTACCTAAGAATGAGGTGCCAAATTGGTGAAGCTTAAACACAGGATTACATGCATGCTAAACAGAAGAAACATGCTATAGACAGAGCTAAGCGATCCCACAATCAACGGATCAGATCTAAGCTCTGCAGTCCTGCCACGTCCAGTGGTGGACAATTAAAAAACTAACGGGAGGAGGAGGCTCCATGTACATCCCCATCCTCAATGATGGTGGAGTGGAGCCCAGCTCACAAGTGCAAAAGACAACACTGAAGCTTTTTCAACCATCGTCAGCCAGAAGTGCTGAGTGGATAACCCATCTTGGTCTACTTCTGAGATCCCCACCATCACAGAAGCCAGTCTTCAGCCAATTTTATTCACTCCACGTGATATTAAGAAACAGCTGACACAAAGGTTATGCTACCTGACAACATCCCGGCTGTAGTGCTGTAAACTTTGGCTCCAGAACTAACCTCGCCTCTAGCCAAGCTGTTCCAGTACAGTTACAACACTGGCATCTACCTAACAAAGTGGAAATTGCCTAGGTATGTCCTGTTCACAAAAAGCAGAACAAATCCAATTCGGCCAATTATCTCTATTATGTATGTAGGCACCTTGGTAATGACTCCACGAGGCAGGATATGATACTTAAACTGTGTAGACTGTAGACCTTTATTTGCTGCTCCTCGAGTGAGGACACCAAGCTGTGAGCTCCCTTTTATACTAGGTTACCTGTGTGCAGGTAACCCTTAGGTCTCCAGCAGCAGCACCCTCTGGTGTACAGGTAAGGTGTGTACAGTGTAAAAGTACATTCAGTGTTACAGACATCATATAACAATACAAGCATGCATACATAACAACACTCCCTCCTAAGCATTTTTCAAGTCCTTATTGTCATGACCTGGGGAGGTGATCAGTGGTGGGCTATGGGAGGTTGTGGTGAGGGTTGTGTGGGTGCCAGGTGTGATCCCTGTACTTGAGGCTGGCCTCATACATTTCCCTCCCTCACAGACCATGTGGGTGTCACTGCTGTGGGATCCCTCAGTGGGGTAGCCAGTACAGCAGTGGGTAGGTCCATACTCTGTGGTGTGGGTGAGTGTGTGGTGGTGGGCAGGGCCACAGGGCTGTGTGGACTCCTTGTCCTCCATTTGGGATGAAGGTCTGGTCATCCCAGAGTTTGCCAGGGAAGCTGGAGGGTATTGGCCTCACGCTCCTGGTGTTGGCCCTGGTGGCCAGGGGGTGTAGGGCCAGTCTGGGGCAGTTTACCAATGGTGGTGGTTGTGCTGCCCATTGACCACTGTCCCTGTAGTGGGTCTGCTCCCGCTGGCTGTGTGTGAGTCCTCCCTCGGGCATCACATTTGTTCCAAAGGTCCAGGCTACATGGTCTGGTAGCCAGCTGGATCTGGGGGTCTCCCACGGGGGGATTCCTCTAGCATTTACTTTGTCCCTGTAGAACCCAGTGTCCTTTAACAGTCTCCTACCTATATACATGACACCTTGGCTCCTATCATACATAGTTGAGTCTACATTATTGACTACCCTTACATTGTTAATTGCAGCATTTACATCACCTTCTTGTATCATGGTCTCCCCATACATGGTTACATTAGACATTTTGAATTTACTACCATAATCATTAGACCTTACAAGCTTGTTCTTATCCTTACTTATATAGGCATTCCTTTCATTTTTCACATCAGTTACACCAGCATCACAATTCCTCATTACATTGTCATACCTGCACCCGTTTACTGCATTTTTAGCTTTAAAGTCCTTGTCATCTATTTGTTGAAACTGTCCCTTTAAATTTTTTTGGTTACCGGTCTCCTTTAAGGGAGCCTTCCAATCTGATTCGCTGGTCGGTGCCACGTGTCGCTCCTCCAATGCTGCCCCTCGTGGTCTGGTCGTGGCCATTTTGATTGTAGGTTCTTCTCCTCGTGGTGCAGCCACCATCTTCTGGCTCTCTTCCTCTCTTCTGTGGTGGTCTTTTCTTCCTCAGGTTCGGCTATGGACGTCGGGAATCTACTTCTCTCGATGATGTTCGCCTCTTGGAGTCCTGCCCCGGCCCAGAAGATGAAGTTTGGACTTTCGGTCCTGAAGATTTCGCCATGGTATTGTGGAGTCGTCGCCGCGCAGTTGAGCTGGACGGTGGGAGCTCTAGATGTAGCAATGGATCCATGTTCAGGGCTGCGTGGGATGTCGATTGCTGGAGCCCGGAGGCCGTCGCCACTTCGACCGATTTGGACCGGGTTCATCCAATTCCTTCCCAGCAGCGTGGGACCATCGCCGGCAACGATCCACAGGGGGAGTTTATTCATCACACCGCCCTGCGAGACCTGGACATCCACGCTGTCAATGACCGGGATTTTACCTTTGGTGTAGGTGAGCAGCTTCGCTTGGACAGGAGACAGTTTTGGTCGATTGGCAGGATTTATCCAAATTTTTTCAAAGGTCGTTTGGCTCATCACAGACTGGCTCGCCCCTGTGTCGATCTCCATTGAATCTGGGATTCCATCGATGTCTACTTCCATTTTCCACAGAGAACTTTTGGTGGAGCAGGTATAAATGCCATACTCTTCTTCCAGGGGTTGAGCAGCTTCATCTTCATCTGTGTCAGAGCCCCGGTGATCAGCCAACTCTTCGGTGACGCGGTGAGTGAAGCTTTTCCTGCACATTCGCTGAAGGTGTCCTTTCTCTTTGCAGCCTTTGCATATATAGTCATTGTAGCGGCACTGGTGGGCCCTGTAGTTTCCTCCATAGCACCAGCACGGGGCCATCCGGTTTCCCCATGTGGCGGACTCAGGGTTGCAGGACTCGGGGCAGCATTTCTGCCTTTAGAAGTAGCTATTCAGTGCACTGCGTTCGCCGGTTTAGAGTCCTGGGTCAGTATTCACCTGGAGTCTCCGGCCGAAATCATGTAGGCCTGGCTCACTTGAATTGTTTTCTGCAGGGTGACTGTGATGTCCACAGAGAGCAATTTGTGTAGAAGGCCCTCGTGGCCGATTCTGATGACAAATATGTCCCTTAGTGCTTCATTAAGGTGGTCACCAAAATCACACCGGTGCAGCTAGTCTTCTTAAATGTGCAGCATATTTAGCAATTTCTTGGTCTTCGGGTCGCCGGTAAGTGTAGAACCAGTGCCTGGCTGTGAGGATGCTTTCTTTTGGTTGTAGTTGCTCCTGTAGTAGTGTTACAAGTTCCTCATAGCTCTTGGTTGTTGTCTTCTCTGGGGCTAGCAAGTCCCTGACGAGACAATGGATGGTGGGCCCACAACTGCTAAGCAGGATGGCCCTGCGTTTTTTCGGTCGTGTCGTCGGTGTGTCCTCATCCAGGTCGTTGGCTATTTGAAGAAATGTTCCAATCTTTCTACAAGAGCGTCCCAATCTTCCCCGTCAGTGAATTGCTGAAAGTTACTGAGATTCGACATGTTGAGCGTGTAGTTCGTGACCTCGTCGCCAATTATTATGTATTTAGGTACCTTGGTAATGACGCCATGAGGCAGAGGTATGGTACTTAAACTGTGTAGACTGTAGTCCTTTATTTGCAGCTCCTTGAGTGAGGACACCAAGCTGTGAGCTCCCTTTTATACTGGGTTACCTGCAGTGTGCAGGTAACCTTTAGGTCTCCAGCAGCAACACCCTCTGGTGTACAGGTAAGGTGTGTACAGTGTAAAGGTACATTCAGTGTTACAGACATCATATAATAATACCAGCATGCATACATAACAATCTCCCCATCAGTATACTCTCAATTATCAGCAAAATGATGGAAGGTGTCGTCGACAGTGCTATCAAGCAGCGCTCACTCACCAATAACCTGCTCACAGGTGCTTGGTTTGGGTTCTGCCAGGATCATTTGGCTCCAAACCTTATTACAGCCATGGTCAAAATATGGACAAAAGAGCTGAAATTCAGAGGTGAGTGAGAGTGACTGCCTTTGACATCAAGGCACCATTTGATCGAATGTGCCATCAAGGAGCCCTAGTAAAATTGAAGTCAATGAGAATCAGGGGAAAGACTCTCCACTGGCTGGAGTCATACCGAGCACAAAGGAAGATGTTTGTGGTTGTTGAAGGCCAATCACCTCAACCCCAGGACATCTCTGCAGAAGTTCCTCAGGGCAGTGTCCGAGGCCCAACCATCTTCAGATGCTTCATCAATGACCTTCCTCCATCATAAGGTCAAGAAGTGGAGATGTTCGCTGATGATTTCACAGTGTTCAGTTCCATTCGCAACTCCTCAGATAATGAAGCAATATGTGCCCACATACAGTAAGACCTGGACGACATTCAGGGTTGGGCTGATAAGTGGCAAGTAACATTCACGTCACACAAGTGTCAGGCAATGTCTATTTCCTTCAAGAGAGAGTCTAATCACACCCACATGATATTCAATGGCATTTCCATCATTGAATCCTCCACCATCAACATCCTGGGGATCACCCACCATTCACCAGAAATGTAACTGGACCATCTACAACGAATATTGTGGCTACAAGAGCAGGTCAGAAGCTGGGTATTCTGTGGTGTGTGACCCATGTCCTGATTCCCAAAAGCCTTTCCACCATCTACAAGACACAAGTCTACTTGCCTGGATGAGTGCACCTCCAACAACACTCAAGAAGCTTGACACTATCCAGGAGAAAGCAGCCCACTTGATTGACATCCCATCCACTACCTTAAACATTCACTCCCTCCATCACTGGCGCACCATGGCTACAGTGTATACCATCTACAAGATGCACTGCAGCAACTAGCCAAGGCTTCTTCGGCAGCATCTCACAAACCCATGACCTCTACCACCTAGAAGGACAAGGGCAGCAGGCACCTCCAAGTTATCCTCCAAGTCACACACCATCCTGACTTGGAAATATATCGTCGTTCCTTCATCACTGCTGAGTCAAAATCATGGAACTCTCTCTCCAACTGTGAAGCACTATGGGAGTACCATCACCACAAAGACTGCAGCAGTTCAAGAATGTGGCTCACCACCACCTTCTCAAGAGTAATTAGGAATAGGCAATAAATGCTGGAATTGCCAGTGATGCCCACATCCCATGAATGAATTAAAAAAATTCAGCATCCACTGATATTAATTAATTGATTCATTGCTTTTTGAGTCAGCATTCACTGTACGAGCATCCACTGAGTCAACATGCACTGAATCATCATTCATTGAGTTGTCATTCCCTCAACCAGTATTCATTAAGTCTTCATTCACCGACACATTAATCATGGCGTATTTATACACTGAATCAGAATCAACCTAGTCAGCACTCCCGGAGTCAGCACTCCCTGAGTCAGCAATTCCGAGAGTTGAGACCTCGCAGAAATCATATTTGAGGACTGAATTCCACTAACTGCAAATTTCTTGTCTAAAACTTCTCTGTTACATTTTGGGACTTTTGATCATTTTTCCACAGAAAATATTTGGAATAACGAGTTATATTTAAGGGTTCTGTTTTAAAGCAAAATATATTCACACAAGTTTAAAAACAAAGCCAGTGAAACAAAAACCAGTTAAATAATAATAAGCTAGGTTTTGAAGTTGTTTCCCCAAAGATTGCAGAAAATTAATACTTTGTTAGCTTGTCTTTGTAAATTGATAAATATCTCATACCCAGTCTGTTGGGAGATCCTTGGTCCCTGGCACTCAGCTGGGTTTTTCAGACATAGCCTTGGGTTGTGAATAGAGGGAGATAAAAAAGAGACACAGACAAATGGGGGGAATTTTTAACATGGGTGAACAGGTGGGAGTGGGTGCGGGTGAGTGGGTGAGGGGTGGGGGGTTAAATGGTCAAAAATTGCAGGTTTAAATGTGGCCGGCTGGATTTCCCAAGCCTTGGGAATCCTGGCAGCTGCAGCGAAACAAGGACAGCCTTGGGGAGCACGCCTTGTGGGCCAGGAGGAGCAGGAGTGCTTCCTCTCTGCCTCCTAGGTTCCCCCACTGTCAAGACAGCACCCGCCATACAAACACCCCCGGGATCAGACCTTCCAGGTGAGGGATCGGACCCTCCCTGGGATCGGATGCCCCATCTCCAGGGTAGGATATTGGACGAGCCCCCCTCCGCCCTCCCAGGTTCAGGGATTGGACATCCGTTGGGATAGGACCCCCTCTGGGGTCAGGATCCGACTCCCCTTAGTATCAGACCCCCCTGCCCCCAAGGTCAGGGATCGGCCACCGCTTGGGATAGGACACCCCCCCCGGGGTCGGGGATCGGACCTACCTGGTCATCCGGTCTCCTCCAGAGTGCTCCCTGCCCAACTGGAAGCCAAGCTTGTCAATCAGGCTAACTTCCAGGCGGGGAACCTGTAAATGACGTAAGACGCACGCTGTGATATTAAATTTCCACAGCGTACGAGGAAACCAGACTTCCGCATGCTGCCGGACCACCCCGTCCCACCCCTGCTGCCAGCATGTCGGGAAGTAAAAAATTGCCGCACACAGTCAGTCATGTTTTATTAAAAAAAATTGAAGGTGAGTTTTCATCAGGTTCAGAGGTTAGAAGGCAGGAGGGCAGTTGGAAGTTATTTTAAGTCATGCAGTTGTACAGGGCCTTAGTGAGGCTTCACCTGGAATATTGTGTTCAGTTTTGGTTTCCTAATCTGCGGAAGGACGTTCTTGCTATTGAGGGAGTGCAGCGAAGGTTCACCAGACTGATTCCCGGGATGGCAGGATTGACATATGAGACTGGATCGACTGGGCCTGTATTCACTGGAGTTTAGAAGGATGAAAGGAGATCTCATAGAAACATATAAAATTCTGACGGGACTGGACAGGTTAGAAGCAGGAAGAATGTTCCCGATGTTGGGGAAGTCCAGTCTAATGATAAGGGGTAAGCCATTTAGGACTAAGATGAGGAGAAACTTCTTCACTCAGAGTTGTTAACCTGTGGAATTCCCTACCGCAGAGAGTTGTTGATACCAGCTCATTGGATATATTCAAGAAGTATGGAGAGAAAGCAGGAAAGGGGTACTGAGGTGAATGATCAGCCATGATCTTATTGAATGGTGGTGCAGGCTCGAAGAGCTGAATGGCCTACTCCTGCACCTATTTTCTACGTTTCTATGTAAGACTGATATGGGGAAAACTGGGGCCTAGAACTTGGATGAGGCCAGAAAACCGGCGCAGGTATCGGGATGTGCTAAAAGCCCGCACCAGTTGAGTCCAATGTAGGCAGCAGGCAAATTTCGTAGTGCCTGCTAATTAAAATGATTGCAGCAGTAAGGAATCGCTAAACGCACTGTTCAGTGGCTTAGCACCTCAGCAGCGGGCCCAAGTTCGTATGAGGCTAGCACCAATTAAAGCTCTTATAGGGGAGGTGCATTCTGGCTTCAACAGGTGGTGGAACAGATTGAGGAGCATGAAAACTGAGTGATGGCGCAACATGGCAAGAGAGAGAGCTCCCAGATTTTCAGACGCAGCACTGGAGGCCTTCTTACAGGAGGTGCACAGGAGAAGAGAGGTCCTCTATCCACAGAGGGCCAGGAGGCCCAACAGACAAACTATGAGAAGACATTGGAACCAGACAGCTGTCACGGTCAATTATAATTTAAATGGAGAAAAATTGCAAAGTGCTGCAGTACAGAGGGACCTGGGGTTCCTTGTGCATGAAACACACAAAGTGAGTATGCAGATACAGCAAGTAATCAGGAAGGCAAGTGGAATGTTGGCCTTTATTGCAAGGGGGATAGAGTATAAAAGCAGAGAAGTCCTGCTACAACTGTACAGGGTATTGGTGAGGCCGCACCTGGAGTACTGCATGCAGTTTGGTCTCTGTATTTAAGGAAGGACACACTTGCATTGGTGGCTGTTCAGAGAAGGTTCATTCAGTTGATTCCGGAGATGAGGGGGTTGACTTATGAAGATAGGTTGAGTAAGTTGGATCTATACTCATTGGAGTTCAGATATAAGATAATGAGGGGGCTCAACAAGGTGTATGCAGAGAGGATATCTCCACATAGAGGAAACTAAAACAAGGGGACATAGTCTCAGAATAAAGGGCTGCCCATTTAAAACTGAGATGAGGATAAATTTCTTCTCTCAGAGGGTAGTAAATCTATGGAATTGTCTGCCCCAGAGAGCTGTGGAGGCTGGGTCATTGAATATATTTAAGGCAGAGATAGACAGATTTTTGAGCGAGAAGGGAAGAAAGGGTTATGGGGAGCGGGCAGGGAAGTGGAGCTGAGTCCATGATCAGATCAGCCATGATCTTATTAAATGGCGGAGCAGGCTCGAGGGGCCAGGTGGCCTACTCCTGCTCCTATTTCTTATGTTCTTATGTTTCTTATGCTAGTAGTGTAGCCCTGAGGGTCTGGATGCATTGCTGCAAGAAGTTTAATGACCTCACTCGAGCGGTCAAGATCAGTGAATTCATCTTCAAATGCCATGTCCCACAAACTGCACCACCAGTCTCACACACAGTGTAATTCACCACACCCTCATTAATCTCCTAATAACAATTTCTATCAATCACGACTCATACTTCACATTCATGTGCTCCAGCTCACCCTCACACACGTACTACTGCTGCAAGCCTCACACCCACATCTCACAGCTTGCACACACTGCTAGCTATTCAACCATGACAGCCATATCAGCCAAATACAGTGAACCAGACTCACTGACACACTTCCCTCTCTCTTGCAGGACAAGGTGGCACACAATTGGAGGCAGCTGCAGCTAACTGGAGGTGGAAAGGCTCACCTTCGTATCCTGACCCTGTTCAAGGAGACTGTGGTCGCCATAATTGGAGTGGCCGTGACTGAGGCCATAACCAACGGCTCTCTAAAAGCACTGAAGATGGCAGTATGCTCACACCTAATCCTCCTTCTCACATCCCACTTCCCCCTCATCCCACAATCCCATCTGCCTTACAAGCTGCATATGGTGTAAGCATGCACCTCTTGCTTCCCCCCACCTGCCGCCTCACCACAACCTCACACTTGTGCCTTTCTCATTTCAGAGACCCAAAAAATCCAACCTGGCCAGCCAGTGGTGCAAGAGGAAGAGGAAGAGTAGAGTGACGATGAAGAAGATACACCGTAACTCCATCTGACACACGCAGCCACCAGATCAAATACTGGCACTGCTCGGACTTTAGAGGGTAGCTTAGAGGTGGGATCTGCATGTGGTGAGTTACCAGGCATGAGTGGGCTGCAGCCAGGGCAGGGGGAAAGGATAGCGCAGGTGCCAGCTCCCCGGAGGATGAGGTCACACATGAGTTCCGCTGCACAGGATTCAGATGAGGACCTTGATGGGGTGGCCTACAGAAGAATGCTGATGCATATGCACAATGATATGCTTGGTGCATTGGCAGGCTATCAAGGAGCATGGAGCGTCCAGCGCCAACCTTGCACAGGGCTTTGCGCAGAGCATGGAGTCCATCCTTTCCACCGTGGAATGGGTGGGCAGATCCACTAGAGCACTTGTGGACCCAACTATCATGCAGCGTTTGATGACCAATATCTCAGTTTCTATTGCAGCACAAGCAACGTCCACTCAATGTCTGAGCGCTGCAATGGAAGCTCAGATTGAAATCATGAAAGCTCAGCTTGTTGTCACGCAAGCACAGACTGCTGCCTTCATGGCTGGGTTTACCAGTGTTCAAAGGAGCTTGCAGGATGTTACAGCAGTCCAGCATTCTGTCCTCCAGCAGATTACGAGGATAGCAGAGGCACTGCCCCGCGGAAGAGGCAGTGGCTCTGTGGAGGACAAACCTGCTGTCCTCTCTCAGGATGACAGCATTTGTCTTCCCACCGCTGCCACTCCGCCAATGCACTTGCTGTTACCTATCAGCTTGCCAGACTGTTGCCGCTATTGCCAAAGTGATGGATTCCGAAACCAGGCCTACTAAGCTCAGAGCTGCTCAAGGTCGTCCTGCAAGGCCATCTGCAGTCTCCCTCACTGAAAGTCAGCAGCCTTCCCCCAGCCATGCTGCTGTCACTGGGGTAGCACTGCACAGGAACTCTAGGGCAGGCAAAGGCACACTGAAGACAGGCACTAAGGGAATGCACAAAGGTGATTAGTTGATTTTTGATGAAATATTGTAAAGGTGGCTTTTATTGTAGCATTGTGGCGAAGTGGGTACAGTGATGATCAGTAACAGGGAAGGTAAGGTATGGGCCAAATGTTGAATGGGGAATTGGGGTTGTGTTCACTGGCACTGCAATCAGATGATTCAATCATGGACAGCCTGGAGGAAAAGGGCTATCTAGGTTTTCTCCTTCGTTCCACCTCCTCCATTCCACTTTCTCCACCTCCTCAGCTAGTCAGCATATGCCTAGTGGCAAGTGCTGTGCCCGCATGATGGCGAAGTCGTGGAGCATGTAGCAGATCATGACGAATCTTGAGACGCCCTTTGGTGAGTACTGCAGGGCTCCTCCAGAGTGGATTAAGCAGCGTAAGCATTGTTTAAGAACGCCAATAGTCTGCTCTATCAGATTCCACATGGCAGCATGGCTTTCGTTATATGCATGCTGCCCACGTGTGATTGGGTAGTGCAATGGAGTCATTAGGCAGGTCGTCAGCAGATGGCCAATGTCACCCAGTAGCCACCCTCTGGTTTATTGTGATGGTTCAAACACTGATGGTACAGCTTGTTATATATGTATACTTGTATTTACTCTGTACAGCCACCAGAGGGCTCATCCCCTGGAGTCCCAAGGGATCCCATAATCCCTTGGGAGCACAGGTATTTAAGGAGGTTTCACAGGTAGGAGAGGCACTCTGAAGACCCTGCAATAAAAGACCAAGGTCACACTTTACTTTGAGCTCACAGTGTTCAGTCTGACTCTTTCTCCATACACAACAACTGGCGACGAGATACAGATAGCGAACCAAAGATGCAGAGAACAGTGGGCATCTTGGAGAAATTCTCGGAGGGAGATGATTGGGAAACTTTTGTGGAGCGACTTGACCAATACTTCATGGCCAACGAGCTAGATGCGGAAGAGAGCGCTGCCAAATGTAGAGCGATGCTCCTCACCATCTGTGGGGCACCAACGTATGGCCTCATGAAGAATCTGCTCATTCCAGCGAAACCCACAGAGAAATCGTACGACGATTTGTGCACACTGGTCCGAGAGCATTTGAACCCGAAGGAAAGTGTTCTGATGGCGAGGTGCTGGTTCTACACCTACAAAAGGTCTGAAGGTCAGGAAGTGGCGAGTTATGTCGCCGAGCTAAGACACCTTGCAGGACATTGTGAATTTGAAGGACATTTGGAGCACACGCTCAGAGACTTTTACTTACTTGGCATTGGCCACGAAACCATGCTTCGCAAACTTTTGACTGTAGAGACCCCAACCTTGAGTAAGGCCATAGCGATAGCCCAGGTGTTCATTGTCACCAGTGACAATATGAAGCAAATCTCTCAGCACACAAGTGCTGCTACAAGTACTGTGAACAAAGTGATGTTGTTTTTGGATCGTAACGTACAGGGCAGATCACACATACCTGCAGCTACACATCCGCAGATGTCTCAGAGTCCACCATCAAGGGTGATGAATGCAAGGTCATTAACACCTTGTTAGCACTGCGGGGGTGATCATCGTTTATATTCATGCCGATTCAAAGAGTACGTTTGCAAGGGCTGTGGAACAATGGGACACCTCCAACGAGTGTGCAGGCAAGCTGCAAAGCCTGTTAAACCTGCAAACCACCATGTTGCAGAGGAGGACAGATCCATGGAGGATCACGACGAAGCAGAGTCTCAGATCGAGGAGGCAGAGGTACATGGGGTGCACACATTTACCACCAATTGTCCCCCGATAATCCTGAATGTTGAACTAAATGGACTCCCGGTGTCAATGGAGCTGGACACGGGCGCAAGCCAGTCCATCATGGGCAAAAAGACTTTCGAAAGGTTGTGGTGCAACAAGGCCTCAAGGCCAGTCTTAACTCCAGTTCACACGAAACTAAGAAATTACACGAAAGAACTGATTCCTATCATTGGCAGTGCTACCGTAAAGGTCTCCTATGATGGAGCGGTGCACAAGCTACCACTCTGGATCGTACCGGGCGATGGTCCCACGCTGCTCGGCAGGAGCTGGCTGGGAAAGATACGCTGGAACTGGGACGACGTCAGAGCGCTATCGCCCGCTGACGACACTTCATGTGCCCAGGTCTTAAACAAATTTTGTTCACTGTTCGAACCAGGCATTGGGAAATTCCAAGGAGCAAAAGTGCAGATCCACCTAATTCCGGGGGAGTGACCCATCCATCACAAGGCGAGAGCAGTACCGTAACAATGAGAGAAAGGGTAGAGATCGAGCTAGACCGGCTGCAAAGAAAGGGCATCATTTCCCCAATCGAGTTCAATGAGTGCGTCAGTCCTATCGTCCCAGTCCTCAAGGGTGATGGCACCATCAGAATCTATGGCGATTACAAAGTAGCTATCAATCGTTTCTCCCTGCAGGACCAATACCCACTACCAAAGGCCGATGAGCACTTTGCAACGCTGGTGGGATGAAAGACATTCACAAAACTGGATCTGACTTTAGCCTACATGATGCAGGAACTGGAGGAATCATTGAAGGCCCTCACCTGCATTAACACACACAAAGGTCTTTTTGTTTATAACAGATGTCCGTTTCGAATCCGATCAGCAGCGGCGATATTCCAGAGAAACATGGAAAGCTTACTGAAGTCGGTCCCGGACAACATCTTGGTCACAGGCCGGACACAGTCGAGCATCTGCAGAACCTGGAGGAGGTTCTTAGTTGACTCAACCACGTGGGGTCAGGTTAAAACGCTCGAAGTGCGTTTTCCTGGCACCTGAAGTGGAGTTCCTGGGAAGGAGGATTTCGACGGACGGCATCAGGCCTACCAACGCGAAGACGGAGGCAGTCGAGAACGCACCAAGGCCACAGAACGTGATAGAGCTGGGTTCGTTTCTGGGACTCTTGAACGACTTTGGTAACTTCTTACCGGGTCTTAGCACACTGTTAGAACCACTGCATGTCTTACTATGAAAAGGGGACGAATGGATTTGGGGCAAAAGCCAAGAAAATGCCTTTGTAAAAGTGAGAAAATTGTTATGCTCAAACAAATTGCTTGTGTTGTATGATCCATGCAAGCGTTTGGTACTAGCATGTGATGTGTCGTCATATGGCGTCGGGTGTGTATTGCAACAAACTAATGATTTCGGGAAACTGCAACCGGTTGCTTATGCATCCAGGAGTCTGCCTAAAGCTGAGAGAGCCTCCAGCATGCTTGAGAAAGAAGCATTAGCTTGTGTCTATGGGGTAAAGAAAATGCATCAATACCTGTTTGGGCTAAAATTCGAATTGGAAACTGATTATAAGCCACTTATATCCCTGTTCTCCGAGAGTAAAGGGATAAATACCAACGCATCGGCCCGCATCCAGAGGTGGGCGCTCACGTTGTCCGCATACAACTACGCCATCCGCCACAGGCCAGGCACAGAAAACTGCACCGATGCTCTCAGTAGGCTGCCATTGCCCACCACGGGGGTGGAAATGGCATAGCCCGCAGATCTAGCCATGGTTATGGAAGCATTTGAGAGTGAGCAATCACCCGTCACTGCCCGGCAGATCAAAACCTGGACAAGCCAGGACCCTTTATTATCTCTAGTCAAAAGCTGTGTGCTTCACGGGAGCTGGTCCAGTGTCCCAGTGGAAATGCAGGAAGAGATAAAGCCGTACCAGCGGTGCAAAGATGAAATGTCTATACAGGCAGACTGCCTTCTGTGGGGCAATCGGGTAGTGGTCCCCAAGAAGGGCAGAGACACTTTCATCAGTGATCTCCACAGTACCCACCCAGGCATCGTAATGATGAAAGCGATAGCCAGATCCCACGTGTGGGGGCCCGGTATCGATGTGGACTTAAGAGTCCTGCATTCACAGATGTAATACATGCTCGCAGTTAAGCAATGTACCCAGGGAGGCTACGCTAAGTTTATGGTCTTGGTCCTCCAAACCGCGGTCTAGGGTACACGTCAACTATGCAGGCCCGTTCTTGGGTAAAATGTCCCTTGTGGTTGTAGACGCGTACTCCAAGTGGATTGAATGTGAGATAATGTCGGCTAGCACATCCACTGCCACTGCTGAAAGCCTGCGGGCCATGTTTGCCACACACAGCCTACCCGATGTCCTGGTGAGCGACAACGGGCCATGCTTTACCAATGCTGAGTTCAAATAATTCATGCTCCGTAATGGGATCAAACATGTCACATCTGCCCCGTTTAAACCAGCGTCCAATGGTCAGGCAGAGAAAGGAGTGCAAACCATCAAGCAAGGCTTGAAGAGGGTAACTGAAGGCTCACTGCAGACTCACCTATCCTGAGTCCTGCTTAGCTACCGCACAAGACCCCACTCACTCACTGGGATCCCACCTGCTGAACTGTTCATGGAAAGAGCACTTACGACAAGGCTCTCGTTAGTTCACCCTGATCTACATGAACAGGTAGAGAGCAGGCGGCTTCAACAAAGTGCATACCATGATAGTGCAAATGTGTCACGCAAGACTGAAATCAATTATCCCGTATTTGTATTAAATTATGGACAAAGTCCCCAAGTGGCTTCCCGGCATTGTTGTGGCCAAAGAGGGGAGCAGGGCGCTTCGGGTCAAACTTTCAAATGGACTCATGCACCGGAAACAATTGGACCAAATCAAACTCAGATTCACGGACTATCCTGAGCAACCCATCTTGGACCCTACCTTTTTTGATCCCCCAACATACACACCAGTGGCAACCGGCACCACAGTTGACCACAAAGCAGAACCCATCATCCACAGCAGCCCTGCAGGGCCCAACACACCAGGCAGCTCAGCAAGGCCAGCTGCACAGCAGCCCAGCGAGGGCCCAACAAATGATTCAACAACACCATCTTTCACACCGAGACGATCAACCAGGGCAAGATGGGCCCCAGATCGACTCACATTGTAAATAGTTACACTATTGACTTTGTGGGGGAGTGTTGTTATATATGTATACTTGTATTTACTCTGTACAGCCACGAGGGCTCATCCCCTGGAGTCCCAAGGGATCCCATAATCTCCTGGGAGCACAGGTATTTAAGAAGGCTTCACAGGTTGGAGAGACACTCTGGAGACCTGCAATAAAAGACTAAGGTCACACTTTACTTTGAGCTCACAGTGTTCAGTCTGACTCTTTCTCCATACACAACACAGCGGACTGCCACAGAATGAAGGCGTCATCGCTGCTGCCAGGATACCGAGCATTGACTTGCATGATGTGCTGAGTACAGTCACACACTGCTGGGCATTGAGGGAGTGGAATCCCTTTCGGTTGCAGTATATCTTCAAATTGAGATGCGCTGCCCGCAAAGGGACATGTGTGTAATTAATAGCACCCTGCACCATGGGGAAGTCTGCTATCCTAGCAAAGCTGTGTGCTCACTCTGCCTGCTTCTCTCTGGCAAAAGAGAATGAAATGTATTCAGCTCTCCTTGCATACAGAGTCCCACTCACCTCCCTTATACAGGAGTGGACGGCGAACTGGGAGATGTTACAGATATCTCCTGCTCCGGAAGAAGCCCAACATGAAGGCCATGGTCAGCTTTACAGCCACTGGCAATACCATCCTCGCCCTGGATTAAGGCTGCAAGTCTGCCTGCAGCAGGTGGCAGATTTCCGCGAGCATCTCCTTATTAAAACGGAGACATCGCATGCAATGTTCATTGCTGAGGACTCCTCCCTGAAGACCCTGGGCGGATATGGCTTCCTGCTGAGAATCCTTCTCCCCCTCCTCCTGCCTCTTCTAGCAGCTTGCCTTGCTCTGTGTCGCCTCTGTTCATTCTCCCTGTCATGCTGCAGGGCAAGGGAGAAGGGCAAGGATACAAACTACTGTACTGGGAGCAATTGGTCTGAGTAGACCCCTTGCAAATCAGTACCAAGTCCACGAGCAGTTGCCACTTTAGATAACTTTAAAGAAGTCTGAAAGCACCAAACACTTGTACAAACTCAGCAAAAGCTAGTAGAAATCAATAAGCAGCTAACTTGTAAGTAGGTGATGCTCCCTTTAAATAACGCAGGTGGGGGGTCCTTCCTGCTGCTGAACGCATGTTCAACTGTGCGAGGTTGAGAGAGGCCGTTCGCTCCTGTGTTGAGGTCAAAAAGGCAGAGCTGACGTCAAATTACTGTTACAAAATAATTGACATTACGATCTGCCTAATCTGCATAGATAACAGCACACGCACCCAGTGCTAATGCTAATGCCCTCACCAAAATGGCAACCGGCATGGCCCATACCAGAAACGTCCGCGCACTGCTCGGACACTACTTTGAACATAAAACGCCACCTGTAGTGTCGAAAAACCTGGCGCTGTGGAACCTGGTTTCTAGCCCACAATGTTTTTTTTTATTAAATAAAGACAAGTTTTACTGGTTGTACTAAGTGAGTTTAGCAATTGAGTACATAGATCGTAACTGTTGCTCTGTATGTTCACTTGCTGTAATGATCTCATCTTACTAAGTGCTTTCTCAACCAACCTTCAGAAAGATTACTGAGACATCCTTCATCCTGTAATCTTGCCTGTTATCCTTAGCTGGAAGTGACATCTCAAAGGACCAAGCACTATGTAAGGCATCATTCGATGAAATAAAATGGAATTTTTGTGTGATGGTTTGAAAAGAATTGAGGTATTTTTTTAATGTTGCTAATTCTGACAGTTTTTCATATATGCTAAAGCTGATTGCTCACTGATTGCACGTTAAATTACTACCACAGATTTTAACTGTTTTGTAGCAAAATATATATGGCCACATGCAGACCAGTTAACTCATGGAGGATTTTCTGTGTAGGTGGAACATTTCTCATGCAGTATCCTACTTTTTAAAGGAGAAAGGAGACTTTGATATTTTGTTAGGTGTCAAGGGAAGACCAGTGAGAATGATGACTAAAACTACATTTAAAAGCAAAGATGCTGCTTCCAAGGCAATTTTTTCATAGAACTCTGGGCTTAGAATTTTGCCTTCCTAATTGGGGCCATGAGGCCTTTTTCCAACGACGTGGGAGAATCCAACAGTTATATCTCTGAAGCAAATATTAAGCTCAGTGAATATACCATCAGGAGTTTGCATAAAAGATGCAGAGCCCCTATTTGGCTGATGCAGTCCTCAGATGCATGATTTCCTTAGTATATCTTTGAAAGCGAAACACGTCTAGCCTCTTCCTGGGGAATTAAATCTTAAATTAACCCTCATCCTGAATAAATCTATCTTCATTTTAATCTTATAGTAATACAAAGGGCCATGATTAGCATTGTGCCACTTATACAAGACAGGAACGACTTCTAGCATCTGTGATATGATATTACAGTGAATACTGGTTTATACTCCAAATGAGATATTAATTGGGATTAAATCAATTACTTGTATATACTAGTGAGGGACTTAATGCCTGTTTAGTGACCTCTAATAGAAATTAGGCTGCCCTTAGTCTTGGTCCTGATCCGCTCAGATATTTAGGACGTGGAGGCAGCCTAGTCAGCGGCTGCCACCATAAAGTTAAGTAATTTTCTGTGGAAACAGTACGAGCAGGAGTGCTCTTCTCCCGGCTCCACAATACTTCCAACAGCCACTGCCAGACAATCGGTCCTCCTCCTGCTGTTCTTCCACCCCCCTGGGACTTACCCAAGGGCAGCAGCTGGCAAATAGCCTCAAATTGCATGCTTCCATTGGGTGAGCTACTTGTGGAGATGCAGCTTGTCCTGAATATTTAGATGAGTGACTGAGGACCAGTTTCTTACGATTCTTGGGGCTCCATCTTCAGACGCAGTGATCATTCCCAGCACACAATTTGCGCTAGCAGGCGGCAGTATGCAACTTCCACCCCAGAGCATTTCACGTATCCTAAATAAAAACAGGTCTAGTTCTGACAGCGACAGCTTTTATTTTGAGAAGTCTTGCATCCAACATGTTAACCTGTTATTGCCAATATTTATCCCTCAATCAACATAATACAAACAGATTATCCGGTCATTATCACATTGCTGTTTGTGGAAGTTTGCTGTGCACAAGTTGGCTGGAGCATTTCCCACATTACAACAATGACTACACTCCAAAAGTACTTCATTGGCTGTAAAGTGCTTTGAGACGTCAGGTGGACTTGAAAGGCGCTATAGAAATCCAAGTCTTTTTTTCTTTTCTTTCTATGCATGTGGACAGACCTAAAAATCCATTGTTTTCTGTTTTTATTTCAGATTTCCAGTATTTCTAATTTTTTCTCTTTATTCCATCCTATGGTTTTTTGATAAACATCAGTAAAACTCAGTAGGCTTGAAATCAGGCTTCAGCAAGTCCCAAAATTAGAACATTCCTTTAAAACCATCATGCAAAGATGTAGCAATGATCTGACAAAGAGTAGATTACTAATTGCTGTATCCACTAAATATTTAACTAGACGTACTTAAAAAATGAATAATTAATTTTGCTTAATTTAAATCTTTCCAATTGGTTAAAAAAATACACAGAAAATGCTGAAAACTCTCAGCAGGTTGGGTAGCATCTATAAAGAAAGCAAAATATAACATTTTAGGCAGAGCCCATCATCGGAATGGGTTGGTTTTGATAAGGGCAGTGTCTGAAATGTTGTATATTCCCTCTGATGCTGCTTGAATTGCATCTGCGGTATTTTATTATTTGGGGTGATTTTCTCTCCAATTGGTGTCTTTGGGGCTGATAGTTCCCTCTATAAGAAAATATTAACAACCTTCCTAGACTTATTTAGGAGACACCGACATAATAAGTAAAACTGCATTTGAATCTTTTGTAATATTATTTTGCAATATGATCTAGATAGTTAGAGTGGTTAACTTTCTTTCATTAATGAGTGTTCATGTGCATCTGAGAAAAAAGACAAAAACAAGAGCAGCAGACGAAGAGTTAATGTAAAAGAGGAACTGTACCATCATTCAAGGAAGATGGGAAGGCCTGTACAAAAAAGTGCTCTTTTTAGATATGGTATAAAAACAGGAGCTCTTCAATATCAGTGAGCCCTGTTGCTGAAACTGTGGTTTAGGAAATACCAGTAAATTTAATAATTTGAGATTTGGGTTATTCTTGAATTTTGGGTTATTAATAGTTATCATCATCATAGGCGGTCCCTCGAACGAGGATGTCTTGCTTCCACACGTGCTCACAGATGTTTCAAAGAAGGACCCGATATTCCACTCCTGAACTCCAGTTGAAAGGTTGGAAGATGCCGGTGCGTGGATTTTGTTAAGGTATGGTGACTGTTGCACATCAGCTACCACATGGGCTTGACAGAGGTAGGCCTTTATCCAGTAGCAAGGGTTAACCAGGACGACTGGAAACCTGCTCTGCTGCACGGACCTAGTATGCATACATATCGCAGTGTGGGCTGACCCGTGCTGTCCTGGGCTCGGGGCTCTTCTGGGCCCCATACCCTCATTTGCCGCACCTCCGCCACGATCTCTCGCTGCTCCTCCACCACAAATATTCACCGCACCTCCGCCACGATCTCCCACCGCTCCTTCACCACAAAACACTCGCTGCACCTCCGCCTCGATCTCCCACCGCACCTCCGCACCAAACATTTGCCGAACCTCTGCCACGATCACCCACCGAATCTCAGCCACGATCCCTCAAAGCTCCTCCGCCTCGATCACTTGCCGCACCTCCACCACGACCTTCCCGCTGCTCTGCTTTACCGTCGATGCTCCTGCCCACGCTCCAAACAGCGACCTGGGTCCTGATGACATCACCCAGTCGCCCACCTCAAAGTCGTCGCATACCTGGAGCAGCTCGTGCTGGAAGTTGTAGTGGTACTCTCCAGCTCTTTTATGGCCCGACGTGTGGAGGTGTTCTCTCACAAGTCAGGGGCCACGATGTTGCAAGGCCCGCCGCTCCAGCTATTTTATGGCCCGACCTGTGGAGGTGTTCTCTCACAGGTCGGGGGGGGGGCCACGATTAATAGTTAGCACAATAACCCACTCTCTAGCCCAAAGGATGTCCTTTTGTTCAGTTTTTGTAGGTAAGCCCAAGTTTGATTGTTGTGTCTCTAAAATGTATTGGCATTTCTATTAATTTTGTTCAGAACATTACATTTTGTACCTCTAACATTTAGGAATCATGGAAATACTTTGAAGTATTATTTATTATCTGTGACTTTTGGCTTGCAATGAAAATGCTTATTTTCGCTGAGTCATTTTGGTCGATTTTTGTAGTGTGATCAAGTTGATGAAATTACTCAATAACATTTTTTTAAATCACACTCAGCTGAGACCTGTGAGAAAGCAAGAGAGAGACAACGCATCAAGAAGGGAATATAATGTGCTGAAACATAGTGCAGAATATCCATTAGAATATGCTAGATTCAGAAAGAAAGGCAGACTTGCATTTATATAGCATCTTTCACAACCACCAGATGTCCCAAAGCGCTTCACAGCCAAAGCAGTAGTTTTTGAAGTGTAGTCACGGTTGTAATGTGGGAAACACGGCAGGCAATTTGTACTCAGCAAACTCCCACAAACAGCATTGAAACATAGAAACATAGAAAATAGGTGCAGGAGTAGGCCATTCGGCCCTTCGAGCCTTCACCACCATTCAATAAGATCATGGCTGATCATTCACCTCAGTACCCCTTTCCTGTTTTCTCTCCATACCCCTTGATCCCTTTAGTTGTAAGGGCCATATCTAACTCCCTCTTGAATATATCCAATGAACTGGCATCAACAACTCTCTGCAGTAGCGAATTCCACAGGTTAACAACTCTGAGTGAAGAAGTTTCTCCTCATCTCAGTCCTAAATGGCTTACCCCTGATCTTTTGACTGTGTCCCCTGGTTCTGGAATTCCCTAACATCGGGAACATTCTTCCTGCATCTAACCTATCCAGTCCCGTCAGAATTTTATATGTTTCTATGATATAAGAACATGAGAATTAGGAACAGGAGTAGGCCATCTAGCCCCTCGAGCCTGCTCCGCCATTCAAAAAGATCATGGCTGATCTGGCCGTGGACTCAGCTCCACTTACCCGCCCGCTCCCCATAACCCTTAATTCCCTTATTGGTTAAAAATCGATCTATCTGTGATTTGAATACATTCAATGAGCTAGCCTCAACTGCTTCCTTGGGCAGAGAATTCCACAGATTCACAACCCTCTGGAAGAAGAAATTCCTTCTCAACTCGGTTTTAAATTGGCTCCCCCGTATTTTGAGGCTGTGCCCCCTAGTTCTAGTCTCTCCGACCAGTGGAAACAACCTCTCTGCCTCTATCTTGTCTGTCCCTTTCATTATTTTAAATGTTTCTATAAGATCACCCCTCATCCTTTTGAACTCCAACCCAGTCTACTCAATCTATCATCATAAGGTAACCCCCTCATCTCCGGAATCAACCCAGTGAATCGTCTCTGTACCCCCTCCAAAGCTAGTATATCCTTCCTTAAGTAAGGTGACCAAAACTGCACGCAGTACTCCAGGTGCGGCCTCACCAATACCCTGTACAGTTGCAGCAGGACCTCACTGCTTTTGTACTCCATCCCTCTCGCAATGAAGGCCAACATTTCATTCGCCTTCCTGATTACCTGCTGCACCTGCAAACTAACTCTTTGGGATTCATGCACAAGGACCCCCAGGTCCCACTGCACCGCAGCATGTTGTAATTTCTCCCCATTCAAATAATATTCCCTTTTACTGTTTTTTTTCCCAAGGTGGATGACCTCACATTTTCCGACATTGTATTCCATCTGCCAAACGTTAGCCCATTCGCTTAACCTATCTAAATCTCTTTGCAGCCTCTCTGTGTCCTCTACACAACCCGCTTTCCCACTAATCTTTGTGTCATTTGCAAATTTTGTTAGACTACACTCTGTCCCCTATTCCAGGTCATCTATGTATATTGTAAACAGTTGTGGTCCCAGCACCGATCCCTGTGGCACACCACTAACCACCGATTTCCAACCCGAAAAGGACCCATTTATCCCGATTCTCTGCTTTCTGTTAGCCAGCCAATTCTCGATCCATGCTAATACATTTCCTCTGACTCCGCGTACCTTTATCTTCTGCAGTAACCTTTTGTGTGGCATCTTATCGAATGCCTTTTGGAAATCTAAATACACCACATCCATCGGTACACCTCTATCCACTATGCTCGTTATATCCTCAAAGAATTCCAGTAAATTAGTTAAACATGATTTCCCCTTCATGAATCCATGTTGCGTCTGCTTGATTGCACTATTCCTATCTAGATGTCCCGCTATTTCTTCCTTAATGATAGCTTCAAGCATTTTCCCCACGACACATGTTAAACTGACCGGCCTATAGTCACCTGCCTTTTGTCTGCTCCCTTTTTTAAACAGAGGCGTTACATTAGCTGCTTTCCAATCCGCTGGTACCCCCCCAGAGTCCAGAGAATTTTGGTAGATTATAACGAATGCATCTGCTATAACTTCCGCCATCTCTTTTAATACCCTGGGATGCATTTCATCAGGACCAGGGGACTTGTCTAACTTGAGTCCTATTAGCCTGTCCAGCACTACCTTCCTAGTGATAGTGATTGTCTCAAGGTCCTCCCTTCCCACATTCCCGTGACCAGCAATTTCTGGCATGTTTTTTGTGTCTTCCACTGTGAAGACCGAAGAAAAATAATTGTTTAAGGTCTCAGTCATTTCCACATTTCCCATTATTAAATCCCCCTTCTCATCTTCTAAGGGACCAACATTTACTTTACTCACTTTCTTCCATTTTATATATTGGTAAAAGCTTTTACTATCTGTTTTTATGTTTTGCGCAAGTTTATTTTCATAATCTATCTTTCCTTTATTGCTTTCTTCGTCATTCTTTGCTGTCGCTTAAAATCTTCTAGTTTCCCACTAACCTTGGCCACCTTATACGCATTGGTTTTTAATTTGATACTCTCCTTTATTTCCTTGGTTATCCACAGCTGGTTATCCCTTCTCTTACCGCTCTTCTTTTGCACTGGAATATATTTTTGTTGAGCACTATGAAAGAACTCCTTAAAAGTCGTCCACTGTTCCTCAATTGTGCCACCGTTTAGTCTGTGTTCCCAGTCTACTTTAGCTAACTCTGCCCTCATCCCACAGTAGTCCCCTTTGTTTAAGCAGAGTATGCTCATTTGAGACACTACTTGCTCAGCCTCAATCTGTATTACAAATTCAACCATACTGTGATCACTCATTCCGAGAGGATCTTTTACTAGGAGATCGTTTATTATTCCTGTCTAATTACACAGGACCAGATCTAAGATAGCTTGCTCCCTTGTAGGTTCTGTAACATACTGTTCAAAAGAACAATCCCGTATGCATTCTATGAATTCCTCCTCCAGGCTACCCCGTGCGATTTGATTTGACCAATCGTTATGCAGGTTAAAATCTCCCATAATTACTGCCGTTCCTTTTTCACAAGCCTCTATTATTCCCTTGATTATTGTCCGCCCCACCGTGAAGTTATTATTTGGGGGCCTATAAACTACGCCCACCAGTGACTTTTTCCCCTTACTATCTCTAATCTCCACCCACAATGATTCAACATTTTGTTCATTAGAGCCAATATCATCTCTCACAACTGCCCTGACATCATCCTTTATTAACAGAGCTACACCATCTCCTTTCCCTTCTTGTCTATCCTTCCGAATTGTCAGATACCCCTGTATGTTTAATTCCCAGTCTTGGCCACCCTGCAACCACGTTTCTGTAATGGCCACCAAATCATACCCATTTGTAATGATTTGTGCCGCCAACTCATTTACTTTATTTCGAATGCTGCGTGCGTTTAGGTAGAGTGTTTTAATACTAGTTTTTAAACCATGATTTTTAGTTTTGACCCCTCCTGCAGCCCCTTTATATTCATATATATTATCCCTTCCTATCACCTTGTGGTTTACACTTACCCCAGTGCTACTCTGCTCTGTTGCCTCCTGCCTTTTGCATTCTTTCTTGGGGTCCTGTTCATCTGCGCTCTCACCCACTTTAACTAGCTCAGAGCCCTCTCCTGGGTTCCGAATACTCCTCGCATTGAGGCACCGAGCTTTCAGGCTTGCCTTTTTATTACACTTTGACCCTTTAGAATTTGGCTCTTTTTGTTTTTTGCCTTGGGTTTCTCTGCCCTCCACTTTTACTCATCTCCTTTCTGTCTTTTGCTTCTGTCTCCATTTTGTTTCCCTCTGCTTCCCTGCATTGGTTCCCATCCCCCTGCCATATTAGTTTAACTCCTCCCCAACAGCACTAGCAAACACTCCCCCTGGGACATTGGTTCCGGTCCTGCCCAGGTGCAGACCGTCCGGTTTGTACTGGTCCCACCTCCCCCAGAACCGGTTCCAATGCCCCAGGAATTTGAATCCCTCCCTGCTGCACCACTGCTCAAGCCACATATTCATCTGCGCTATCCTGCGATTCCTACTCTGACTAGCACGTGGCACTGGTAGCAATCCTGAGATTACTACTTTTGAGGTCCTACTTTTTAATTTAGCTCCTAGCTCCTTAAATTCGTCTCGTAGGACCTCATCCCTTTTTTTACCTATGTCGTTGGTACCAATGTGCACCACGACAACTGGCTGTTCTCCCTCCCTTTTTAGAATGTCCTGCACCTGCTCCGAGACACCCTTGACCCTTGCACCAGGGAGGCAACATACCAGCCTTGGAGTCTCGGTTGTGGCCGCAGAAACGCCTATCTATTCCCCTTACAATTGAATCCACTATCACTATCACTCTCCCACTCTTTTTCCTGCCCTCCTGTGCAACAGAGCCAGCCACGGTGCCATGAACTTGGCTGCTGCTGCCCGCCCCTGATGAGTCATCCCCCTCAACAGTACTCAAAGCGGTGTATCTGTTTTGCAGGGGGATGACCGCAGGGGACCCCTGCACTACCTTCCTTGCACTGCTCTTCCTGCTGGTCTTCCATTCCCTAGCTGGCTGTGGACCCTTCCCTGCGGTAAGACCAACTCGCTACACGTGCTACTCACGTCATTCTCAGCATCGTGGATGCTCCAGAGTGAATCCACCCTCAGCTCCAAATCCACAACGCGGTCCGTCAGGAGCTGGAGGCGGATACACTTCCCGCACACGTTGTCGTCAGGGACACCGGAAGTGTCCCTGACTTCCCACATGGTACAGGAGGAGCATATCACGTCACTGAGCTCTCCTGCCATGACTTAACCCTTAGATACACTTAATTTGGTGGCAACCCTGTTAACAGGTTACTTACTGATATAGAAAAAGAAAAGCTACTCACCAATCACCAGCCAATCACTTACCCCTTGGGCTGTGAAGTCACATTTTGATTTCTTTCTACTTCTTTTTTTGCTTTTTCTCCCGGCTGGAGCTGCACAAGCTGGGCCTTTTATAGGCCTCACCACGCACCTCGAGCTCCCGCCTCCGATCTGCCGCCGCCTCTCGCAGCCGCTGGGCCTTTTATAGGCCTCACCACGCACCTCGATCTCCCGCCGCCTCTCACAGCCACTGGGCCTTTTGTCGGCCTCACCCCGCACCTCGATCTCCCGCCTCCGATCTGCCACCGCCTCTCGCAGCCGTTGGGCCTTTTATAGGCCTCACCACGCACCTCGAGCTCCCGCCTCCGATCTGCCACCGCCTCTTGCAGCCACTGGGCCTTTTGTCGGCCTCACCACGCACCTTGAGCTCCCGCCTCCGATCTGCCGCCGCCTCTCGCAGCCGCTGGAACTTTTGTAGGCCTCACCACGCATCTCGAGCTCCTGCCTCCGATCTGCCGCCGCCTCTCGCAGCCACTGGGCCTTTTGTAGGCCACACCACGCACCTTGTGCACCCGCCTCAGATCTGCCGCCGCCTCTCGCAGCTGCTGGGCCTTTTGTAGGCCTCACCATGCACCTTGAGCTCCTGCCTCCGATCTGCCGCCGCTTCTCGCAGCCTTCTAAACTCCAGTGAATACAGGTCCAGTCGATCCAGTCTCTCCTCATATGTCAGTCCTGCCATCCCGGGAATCAGTCTGGTGAACCTTCGCTGCACTCCCTCAATAGCAAGTATGTCCTTCCTCAGATTAGGAGACCAAACTGAACACAATATTCCAGGTGAGGCCTCACCAACGCCCTGTACAACTGCAGTAAGACCTCTCTGCTCCTATACTCAAATCCCCTAACTATGAAGGCCAACATACCATTTGCCTTCTTCACCGCCTGCTGTACCTGCATCCCAACTTTCAATGACTGATGTACCATAACACCCAGGTCTTGTTGCACCTCCCCTTTTCCTAATCTTCCGCCATTCAGATAATATTCTGCCCATGTTTTTACCATCAAAGTGGATAACCTCACATTTATCCACATTATACTACATCTGCCATGCGTTTGCCCACTCACCTAACCTGTCCAAGTCACCCTGCAGTCTCTTAGCATCCTCCTCACAGCTCACACCGCCACCCAGCTTCATGTCATCTGCAAACTTGGAGATATTACACTCAATTCCTTCATCTAAATCATTAATGTATATTGTAAATAGCTGGGGTCCCAGCACTGATACCTGCGGCACCCCACTAGTCACTGCCTGCCATTCTGAAAAGGACCCGTTTATCCTGACTCTCTGCTTCCTGTCTGCCAACCAGTTCTCTACCCACATCAGTACATTACCCCCAATACCATGTGCTTTAATTTTGCACACCAATCTCTTGTGTGGGACCTTGTCAAAAGCCTTTTGAAAGTCCAAATACACCACATCCACTGGTTCTCCCTTGTCCACTTTATTAGTTGCATCCTCAAAAAATTCCAGACGATTTCCTTTTCATATATCCATCCTGACTTGGACCGATCCTCCTGCCACTGCTTTCCAAATGCGCTGCTATTTCATCTTTAATAATTGATTCCAACATTTTCCCCACTACTGATGTCAGGCTAACCGGTCTATAATTACCCATTTTCTCTCTTCCTCCTGTTTTAAAAAGTGGTGTTACATTAGCTACCCTCCAGTCCATAGGAACTAATCCAGAGTCTGTTGGAAAATGATCACCAATGTATCCACGATTTCGAGGACCACTTCCTTAAGTACTCTGGGATGCAGACTATCAGACACCGGGGATTTATCGGCCTTCAATCCCATCAATTTCCCTTACACAATTTCCCGCCTAATAAGGATTTCCTTCGGTTCCTCTTTCTCACTGGACCTTCGGTCCCCTAGTATTTCCGGAAGGTTATTTGTGTCTTCCTTCGTGAAGACAGAACCAAAGTATTTGTTCAACTGGTCTGCAATTTCTTTGTTCCCCATTATAAATTCACCTGAATCTGACTGCAAGGGACTTATGTTTGCCTTCACTAATCTTTTTCTCTTCACATATCTACAGAAGCTTTTTCAGTCAGTTTTTATGTTCCCAGCAAGCATCCTCTCATACTCTATTTCCCCCCTCCTAATTAAACCCTTTGTGATAATGTGTTAATGTCCAGATAATCTGTTCTCGATCTGTTGATTAAGGAAAATATATTGGCCAGGACACCAGAAATAACTACGCTGCTCATTTTCGAAATAGTACCATGGGATCTTTTACGCCCACCTGAGAGAGTAGACGGAACCTCGGTTTACTGTCTCATCCGAAAGACAGCATCTCCGACAGTGCAGCACTCCCTCAGTACTGTACTGAAGTGTCAGGCTAGATTTTTGTGCTCAAGTCTCTAGAGTAGGACTTGAACCCATGACCTTTGACTCAGAGGCAAGAGTGCTACCCACTGAGCCATAGCTGACATTGTATTCAATGCATAGAAACATCGAAAATAGGTGCATGAATAGGCCATTCGGCCCTTCGAGCCTGCACTGCCATTCAATGAGTTCATGGCTGAACATGTACCTTCAGTACCCCATTCCTGCTTTCTCGCCATACCCCTTGATCCCCCGAGTAAGGACTACATCTAACTCCTTTTTGAATATATTTAGTGAATTGGCCTCAACAACTTTCTGTGGTAGAGAATTCCACAGGTTCACTACTCTCTGGGTGAAGAGGTTTCTCCTCATCTCGGTCCTAAATGGCTTACCCCTTATCCTTGGACTGTGACCCCTGGTTCTGGACTTCCCCAACATTGGGAACATTCTTCCTGCATTTAACCTGTCTAAACCCGTCAGAATTTTAAACATTTCTGTGAGATCCCCTCTCATTCTTCTGAACTCCAGTGAATACAAGCCCAGTTGATCCAGTCTTTCTTGATATGTCAGTCCCGCCGTCCCGGGAACCAGTCTGGTGAACCTTCGCTGCACTCCCTCAATAGCAAGAATGTCCTTCCTCAAGTTAGGAGACCAAAACTGTACACAATAATCCAGGTGTGGCCTCACCAAGGCCCTGTACAACTGTAGTAACACCTCCCTGCCCCTGTACTCAAATCCCCTCGCTATGAAGGCCAACATGCCATTTGCTTTCTTAACCGCCTGCTGTACCTGCATGCCAACCTTCTATGACTGATGTACCATGACAGCCAGGTCTCGTTGCACCTCCCCTTTTCCTAATCTGTCACCATTCAGATAATAGTCTGTCTCTCTGTTTTTACCACCAAAGTGGATAACCTCACATTTATCCACATTATACTTCATCTGCCATGCATTTGCCCACTCACCTCACCTATCCAAGTCACTCTGCAGCCTCATAGCATCCTCCTTGCAGCTCACACTGCCACCCAACTTAGTGTCATCTGCAAATTTGGAGATACTACATTTAATCCCCTCGTCTAAATCATTAATGTACAATGTAAACAGCTGGGGCCCCAGCACAGAACCTTGCGGTACCCCACTAGTCATTGCCTGCCATTCTGAAAAGTACCCATTTACTCCTACTCTTTGCTTCCTGTCTGCCAACAAGTTCTCAATCCACGTCAGCACACTACCCTTAATCCCATGTGCTTTAACTTTGCACATTAATCTCTTGTGTGGGACCTTGTCGAAAGCCTTCTGAAAGTCCAACTACGCATCAACTGGTTCTCCCTTGTCCACTCTACTGGAAACAGCCTCAAAAAATTCCAGAAGATTTGTCAAGCATGATTTCCCTTTCACAAATCCATGCTGACTTGGATCTATCATGTCACCTCTTTCCAAATGCGCTGCTATGACATCCTTAATAATTGATTCCATCATTTTATCCACTACCGATGTCAGGCTGACCGGTCTATAATTCCCTGTTTTCTCTCTCCCTCCTTTTTTAAAAAGTGGGGTTACATTGGCTACCCTCACTCCATAGGAACTGATCCAGAGTCTATGGAATGTTGGAAAATGACTGTCAATGCATCCGCTATTTCCAAGGCCACCTCCTTAAATACTCTGGGATGCAGACCATCAGGCCCTGGGGATTTATCGGCCTTCAATCCCATCAATTTCCCCAACACAATTTCCTGACTAATATGGATTTCCCTCAGTTCCTCCTTCTTACCAGGCCCTCTGATCCCTTTTATATCCGGAAGGTTGTTTGTGTCCTCTTTAGTGAATACCGAACCAAAGCACATGTTCAATTGGTCTGCCATTTCTTTGTTCCCCGTTATGACTTCCCCTGATTCTGACTGCAGGGGACCTATGTTTGTCTTTACTAACCTTTTTCTCTTTACATATCTATAGAAGCTTTTGCAATCCGTTTTTATGTTCTGAGCAAGCTTCCTCTCATACTCTATTTTCCCTGCCCTAATCAAACCCTTTGTTCTCCTCTGCTGAGTTCTAAATTTCTCCCAGTCCCCGGGTTCGTTGCTATTTCTGGCCAATTTGTATGCCACTTCCTTGGCTTTAATACTCTCCCTGATTTCCCTTGATAGCCACCTTCCCTTTTTTTATTTTTACACCAGATAGGGATGTAGAATTGTTGTAGTTCATCCATGCGGTCCCTAAATGTCTGCCATTGCCCATCCACTCTCAACCGCTTAAGTATCATTCGCCAATCTATCCTAGCCAATTCACGCCTCATACCTTCAAAGTTATCCTTCTTTAAGTTCTGGACCATGGTCTCTGAATTAACTGTTTCATTCTCCATCCTAATGTAGAATTCCACCATATTATGGTCACTCTTCCCCAAGGGGCCTCGCACAACGAGATTGCTAATTAATCCTCTCTCATTACACAACACCCAGTCTAAGATGGCCTCCCCCCTAGTTGGTTCCTCGACATATTGGTCTAGAAAACCATCCCTTATGCACTCCAGGAAATCCTCCTCCACCGTATTGCTTCCAGTTTGGTTAGCCCAATCTATATGCATATTAAAGTCACCCATTATAACTGCTGCACCTTTATTGCATGCACCCTTAATTTCCTGTTTGATGCCCTCCCCAACATCACTACTACTGTTTGGCGGTCAATTCATACTATAAAGTAAAAGAGGGGATAAAGTTTATATCTTGGGCACAAATCATTTGCATATTGGCGAATGTAAAATCTTTATTGAACCAGCGCAATCGGGCGTCGTTTTAGAATGCAATTGTTTATTTTTGTTTTCTTGCATTAAAAAAATTACTTGATATATTTAAGAGTGCAGTTTTATTAACACAGCTGAAAATGGTTTATCACAAAAAAACAAGCATTTTTAACCAAAGTGTCTCGTCCACCGCCTTTGTGTAACCTGATCTTAAATAACAACAACTTGTATTTATATATCGCCTTTAAGATGGCAAAACATCCCAAGGTGCTTCACAGGACTATTATGCGCTAAAAAATTGACACCGAGCCACATAAGTAGAAATTAGCGCAGGTGACCAAAAGCTTGGTCAAAGAGGTGTATGTTTTAAGGAGGAAAGAGGGGTAGAGAGGTGGAGAAGTTTAGGCAGGGAGTTTCAGAGCTTGGGGCCTAGGCAACAGAAGGCACGGCCACCAATGGTTGAGCGATTAAAATCAGGGATGCTCAGGACAGCAGAATTAGAGGACTACAGATATCTTGGGGGGTTGTGGGGCTGGAGGAGATTACAGAGATAGAGAGGGGTGAGGCCATAGAGGGATTTGAAAATAAGGATAAGAATTTTGAAATTGAGGCGTTGCTTAAGCGGAAGCCAATGTAGGTCAGCGAGCACAGGGGTGATGAGTGAGTGAGACTTGGTGCGACTTGCGCTAGGTGTGCATTGGAATAGTCAAGTCTAGATATAACAAAGGCATGGATGAGGGCTTCAGCAGCGGATGAGCTGAGGCAAGAGTGGAGACAGGCGATGTTACGGAGGTGGATTTAGGTGGTCTTAGTTATGCTGCGGATGTGTGGTCGAAGGCTCATTTCAGGGTCAAATATGACACCAAGATTGCGAACAGTCTGGTTCAGCCTCTGATTGGAGTTGGGGAGAGGGAAAGAGTCAGTGTCTAGGCAATGGAGTTTATGGCGGGGACCAAAAACAATGGCTTCAGCCTTCTCAATATTCAATTGGAGAAAATATCTGCTCATCCAGAACTGGATGTTGGACAAGCAGTCTGAAAATTGGAGGGGTCGAGAGAAGTGATAGTAAGGTATAGAGCTGGGTATCATCAGCATACATGTGGAAACTGATGCTGTGTTTTCGATGATGTCGCCAAGTGGCAACATGTAGATGAGAAATAGGAGGGGGCCAAGGATAGATCCTTGGGGGACACCAGAGGTAACGATGTGTGGGCAGGAAGAGAAGCTGTTACAGGTGATTCTCTGGCTACGATTAGATAGGTAAGAATGGAACCAGGCAAGTGCAGTCCCACCCAGCTGGACGACAGTGGAGAGACGTTGGAGAAGGATAGAGTGGTCAACCGTGTCAAAGACTGCAGACATGTCAAGAAGGACAAGGAGGGATAGTTTGCCTTTGTCACAGTCGCAAAGGATGTCATTTGTGACTTTGATGAGAGCCATTTCAGTACTGTAGCAGGTGCGGAAACGGGATTGGACGGATTCAAACATGGAATTGCGGAAAGATGGGCACAAATTTGGGAGGCGACAACACGTTCAAGGACCTTGGAGAAGAAAGTGAGGTTGGAGATGGAGCGGTAGTTTGCAAGGACGGAGAGATCGAGGGTTGGTTTTTTGAGTAGAGTGGTGATGACGGCAGATTGGAGGGAGAGGGGGACAGTACCTGAGGAGAGTGAACCATTAACAATGTCAGCTAACATGAGAGCCATAAAAGGAAGTTGGGTGGTCAGCAGATTGGTGGGAATAGGGTCACGGGAGCAGGAAATGGGTCTCATGGACAGGATGAGCTTGGAAAGGTCATGAGGGGAGATTGGAGAGAAACTGAAGAAATATATGAGGTTAGGGCTCGGACAGGAGACTTCCTTGGAGGTAGTTTGGCCCGGTGGGTTAGGGAAAGGAAGGGAAAAGGCAGAGGCAACCAAACCGATGGTCTCAATCTTAGAGACAAAGAAGTCCATGAGCTCCTCACACTTATTGTCAGAGGTGAGGTTGGAGACAGGGGAGAGGGGTTTAAAAAGCAATGGAGAATAGAAGCCAGGGTTAATCTTTACATTCCAGAATGATTCTGGAATAGTGAGCGATTTTGGCAGACAAGAGCAGAACCCGATAGTGCTTTATGTGATCCAGCCAGATCTGACATTGAATGGCTAAACTTTTTGTCCGTCATATCCGTTCAAGTCTACATCCCATGGACTTAAGGGACGGAGATCAGGGCTGTACCAGGGGGAACAGCCAGGGTGAGAGAGAGTAATTGTTTTAACCGGGACCAGGGCATCAAAGGTGGTGATGAGAATGTGATTGAGCAGATTGGTAGCTCCAGAGATGTCATGGTGAATGGAGTGCCAAAGGCTAGACAGTTGGGAGTTGATAAGTGCAGTTGTAAGAGAGTCAGGAGAGAGTTTTTTTCAGGAGCGGACACAGAAGGAGGTAGGGTTGGGTGGGCGGCTGGGGGGGGTATGGAAATAACTGAAAATGACTTGAAAAAAACTGTACATATCCATTTACTAGTTTCATTGGTGTACAGCAGTCATTTTCTTAGTAAATTCATTTTTTTTTATATTTACAAGGTTTGGTGTCTTTGTGCCTAAATTTAAAAAAAACAGCTTAACCTTAAGTGCCTCGTCGAAAGCCCGCAAACGGGCGCAATTAGCAGAAACTCGCCAAACTGACTAATTCGATCTGGGGACAAAGTCAGTTTTGTAGGTAGGGCCAGCTGTTTTTTTAAACCAGGGATGTAGCTATTTGTACTAGAAAATGCTCTGATAGGCTCTCCATGATCACATGACCTGATTGCTGATTGGTCCCCTTGGAGGATAAGCCACACCCAGATGTTTCTCTGGAATGGGTAATTGGAATCGCCCAGCCCACGTTCTGAGTGACTTTGCAAAGTGTAATTCGAGCCATTCTGATTTCAGACCCCAGACAGAATAGAGCTCCCCCATCCCAGCACGAGTTCCTGACAACCCCAGCCCAAGTTCATGCCTCTCCCAACTGAAGTTCCTTCCCCCTCCCCCAGCCCAAGTTCATGCATCCCCCAGCTGAAGTTCCTTACCACCTCCAGCTCAAGTTCATGCCTCCCCCAGCCCAAGTTCCTTCCCCCCTCAGCCGAAAGTCCTTACCCCCCTAGCTGAAGTTCATTCCTCCCCCAGCCGAAGTTCCTTACCCCACCCCTCCAGCCCAAGTTCCTGACCTAATCCCAGCCCAAGTTTCTGCCCCATCCCAGCCCAAGTTCATGCCTCCTCCAGCCCAAGTTCCTGACACCCTCAGCTCACATTCCTGACTCCATCCCAGCCCAAGTTCCTGACTCCATCCCAGCCCAAGTTCTTGACCTTACCCACGCCCCTCCCCTCCATGGCATATGCGGGACCAAATCAAGGGTCTATGCTTCAAAAGGCGGAGTCCAATGCGCGCATGCGCAGAAGGACACAGAAAAACCTAGTACAAATAGTCACTCTGTTAAACCAGCGCAATAGATCACGGAAACGCAATTTGCGCTGGATGTAATTTGCACTTGAGAATCCTTGCTCTTTTGCGTTGGTTTTACCGATTTCAGGTGAATTGCGCTGGAAAAAACAGCGCAAATTAGCAGAAACTCTACCCCAAGTGCCTAATTCCCTCTGTGACACTGCCAGAACAGTGCGTGAACATATCTTTAAAAGAGCGATTTGGCATGACACAATTTCCTTATCAGGAACAGCAAAAAATCGGCCATTTACCGCAAACCTTTAATAATTATCTTTCAATAATTCTCAATCAGTAAATGAGACATTAGGCTGGTATAAAGATCAAAAAGTTGAGAATTCCAGCTGTGAAGTGTTCAATACTTTATAAAATGGCTCATAAAGCCCATTCTAGAAATTACTTTCTGACTGTTCTACTAGACTGCATAATGGAAAAACAGCAGGAGCTTTTAGTGCAGGAAAACTGTCCTGCATTAAGACATGAAGACAAAATGAACAGAAATAAATAACAGGGAGTATGAACTTAATGTCCACTTCTTGGAGAACAAGGTAGAGGTCCAGATTAAAGTTTCACCTTCAGAAAGGGCACAAAGGTAAGCTAAGAGTACGGAACCAAGTGTGCATAATACTCCAGATACGAGGGTAGGAACTTCTGGGGGTAAAAATTCAGGTCCGCCTGAAACGGGTCGCACCTACTGCCTCTGAAGTGTTTTTTCCGCCGAATCAGATGAGGTGGCCTCTTTCGCGAAATTCAGCTCTTTGTTGTTTTCTTTTCAAGCGGACCGCAGGTCGGCCATAATGGGGGCAGAAGTGGGGCGGTAAGCAGAAGATCGACAGCAAGAGGGGCAGAAGTGCAGGCGGGACGGAGTCTTCGCTGCTGTCAATCATCAGCGGAGCGGTGATGACGTTATGACACGTGTGTGCCACCACGTCTCTCCCCTTCACTTAAAGGGGAGAGTCGCTGCGAACTCTGCGAAGATTTTAGTTAGGTCCACTGGGCCACCAGGGAGGGTCTCAGCTGGGCCAGTGGCCTGGCACCCGAGAGGGGGTGCCAGGTTGCCCGTTGCTAGCCCGGTCAAACCCAGGGGCATATTTGTCTGGCCAATCTGGAAGTCGGCCTGCAAAAAAATTAAAATGACGGCCACGGCAGTGGGCCCTCGCCTTTAATGGCCGCCGCACAGCCATGTCCCACACACAGAAAACAAGGTGCACTGACAGAAAAAGCTGTCGGGGGCACTGCATGGTGGATCGAAGATTTTTCAAGCTGAATTTAGATGGAGGTGCAATGGAGGTGCGGGAGATCGGCGGTGCGCGCTTTGATTACGCACTTAAGACTGGTCAGCAGCAGCGGGGCGGAATTGGGAACTGCTGGAAAATCCACCAAGGTGAATTTCGCTAGCGGCGATCATTCGACTGCAAATCAGCGGCCACTGGACTCCACCGCTTGGCCGCCGCTTTCTGGAGGCTGAATTTCGGCCCCCTGATCTATCAGCATTCTTGTATGCGTTATTGGTACACAGGCATTAAAACAAATAAATGTGTTGATACCTGTGATAAGCATCCGCCCATGAACTTTATCACTCAGAAGTTCTACCCTGTAGTCTCACCAAGTTCCTGTGCAATTTTAAAATAACCTCTTCCAATTTCAATATCGTGACAGTTGCTATGAAACCCAACAGTTTGTTTGCTTTCTGTATTCTCTAGGAACACTGGGCTCATGTTAACCAATGCACCAATTTCCCCAAGGTCTCTCTCCTGCCCTAATATGTTGTCATTAACTACTTATTCCATATAATCATTTTTTTGGTTAATCTCAGCATTTCAGATTTGCCCACATTAAACATCATCTGCCACTTGTTGCATACAAACTCAGCCTCTTCAATTTCTCCTGAATTTGTGTCCACTGGTGCTCAATATTTAGCCCATCTTGGTATTGTCTGCAAAGTTAGACACCTTTGAATTGACTCCAGTCTAACTGATCCTTGTGCTACGCCACTAACAACTGACTCCCAAACTGATGGCTTTTCATTTACTTCTTGCTTCCTTTCAGCTAACCATTTTAAAAATCCATTTCAATACATTACCATCTGGCTACCTCATGTAATCAAACCTTGTGCAGTAGTCTTTTAAATGGGGCAGTAAAACACTTTTTAAAAATCCAGGTAAATAACATCCATTGTCTCACTAATATGACAACCTGCACAGAGAAAGCAAACCAACTCAAATTTGACTTTACAAAAACATAAATACCCATAATCCAAAATGTTAAAGACTGCTCTTACCTCAGAAATGCTCTCCTGTGTAAACATTTCAGTAGCTTTCTTTGATGTGACAGCAGTGGAAGAAGAAAATGGCTTTCCCATTATCCTGGGAAACATCTGCTGAGCAGGAGGTTTGATTCCAGATACCATCAGTCCAGTCGTATATATCTTAGTTCTTTGCAATTCTGGTCTGTATCTGTCATGAAAGGAACCAGGAACACTGAGCACAGAGAGGGGTTTATTTTCACATGTAGAGGTCTTGTGCTCTTTTGAAATACAGGGTTTAGAAATGGACTCGGTCCATGTTGAAAGTTTTGGGGACAGTCCCAGGGTGTCGTGTACAGCATCAAGTGGTTTTACTTGAAGTGGTTTTCGAATGTATGTTATAATTTTAGGTCTTACATACTTGGGTTTAGGAATGAAATTAGCTTCAGTCTTCCCTTCGGGCTTGGGCTGGTAGTTTGTTTGTGTTTCTCCTTTGTCTGTTAGAACAGTCCTGGGATGCTGCAGAATTGGTTTTGGGATTCCACTGTTACAAACAGCTTTATCAGAAGCTTTAGAGAATGAGTTCCATGTCTGCATATTCCCTAATGATGGTGACAGCAAAGATTCTGACAATATCCCAGCATGAAGCAGTGAGAGCTCCTTAAAAGCAGAATCTGAGGACTGATCAGTAATTTTCATGTTTACCATCTGCTGAAACGGTGTACAAGTAGGATTTACAGTCTGTGAGACTACCGGGCTTTCAGAGTGCAGAAGCTCTTCAGAAAACCCTGTGAGCTGTTTTTCCCCAATTATCATCACATTACTGTTTATTTCATTTGCTTCCTTTTGTAAAAAGCCCTCTGTTTTTCCAACAGAACATTCATCACCGTACTGACCAAGACTAACTTCTGGTGCATCCTTGCCTGTATTTGGACCTAGTCCAGAAAGATGTTGCTTTGATAGCTCTGAGTGTGTGAGGCTAAGGACTTCAGAACTTTCCTTTTCTGTCATTTTAGTAATGCTTTTCACCTGAACTGTTTCATGTTCTAATGAACTACTGTCACTCACAAAAGGTTGCCTTCTGTCTTCTTTTCTTCTCCCACTGATTTCAAAAGCATCATGAAGGCTGTCAAATTCTTGCTTAGAAAGTTCATCCGTTCCTGTACATGGCAGTTCATCACTTTTAGTGTAGTTATCTGCCGCACGGGTAGTGTTTGGAATTCCTGAAATAGCAGATTCCACACTGGGCACTTCATTAGTAGCATTTGAAAAAGAACTGCCAAGATGTTCAGCTGGTTCTACGGAATGTTGGGTACCAAATTCAGTATGTATCAGACTGAAGATTCTGTTTTTACAACCCTGCCTCATTAATACTGAAGAAGTGTTTTCAGATACTAAACTGCCATCTGCATAACGTTCCACTGGTGGGTCTAAGAACCAGTCTTGTTCAAAATTCAAGTTTTTAAGATGTTGTTCTTTTGTGTTGTCTTGCAGATGCTGCACTGTTTCAGCTGTTTCTTCACTAAGCATGGTGGATGATTGTTGGCTAACATCACAAGGCTCCATTTTCTCCTTTACTTCAAAAATGTTTCTCCTGCTCTGAACTCCTGGTACTTCAGGCAAAAATTCACCAGTCTTCTGCCAGTCACTTATAGAGAGGCGATTGTGTGCATCAATTACTTTACATTGGTCGGTTAATGTATTCAAGTTTACCTGGGCTTCTGGTTTATTAATGGCCACCAGTAGTTCACCACCTAAACCTAAGGTAGATACTATTTTTTCACAATGTGATGTGCTTACATTGACAAGGTCAAGTGGCTTTTCTATATTCATTTGTAGCTCTGGGACTGATTTCTTGTTTTTTGAGGTAGAGGAGTTGGAATGAACTACAATCATTTCCACTGAGGTCAAGTCAACTGGATCAGGTGGAGAGATGGCTTTGAACTGATCTACTGATGCCCGCTGTGAATTATGAGTGCTACCAATGGCATCCATGCAGAATTCTTGAAAATTCAATGATCCAATACAACAATCAGTAATTGAGACCTTCTCTAATAAACATCCAGTATCATCTTCTCTGGATGCACCAGTCTCTACTGATACATCATTTTTATTAGTTTTCTTCAATGAATTGGAAAATGAAGAGTCTTTGTGCGATAATTGCATGAAATGTATTTTTTCATTTTCATCTGTCACATCCATTTTTGGCCATTGATACTCCACAGAAGCTTCACCAGTATAACTCTGTCTTTTTAGGGAATACCCTTCCTTTTGAATTTGAGAAACACTGGCACATTCACCTGTACCAAATTTCCGATCTTCCTTGTCAGGTGACTGCAAACTGCAAGCTTTTTCATGGTGCTTGGTATATTCTTTATGTTCCAGTTCTATAGTTTCAGTTTCATTAGGCACATGATGCTCTGAAAACTCCAGGTTTCTGCTTCTGTACAATTGATTTCTGACATCACCTGGTTGAGACTCCTCACCTTGGTTCACAGGGTCATCCAGAGCTTCATTCGGCAGTGTTACATTCTGTGGCATGCGGAGATGTTCATTCACAATGCCAGCTCTTAGGTTATGTCTCTCTTCCTTTTCTTCTGTTATACAAATCTGAGATATTATTTCATTTGCATTGGCGTCTCCATCTATTTTTACTGGATGTTCATTGTTATTCTTTATTTCCTTTTTGTTACTCTCTTTGTCAGTGCAGAATGTGTTGTTCTGAACTGAAGAAGTCATTTTCTGTCTTCCTTCCCCTTTCACCTTAATATTATTGATTATTTCAATAAAAGGCCATTTGATGAATTGTTAGTGATGAATAAATGTCAAATATGTTATTGTTTTCTTTAAAATGGAAAGAAACATAAGCTTCACTTTGACAATGTTCTCACTTCTTTAATGACTTGCTAGTAAAAGAGCCTCTCATGAGACAGAATGTACTGATAAAATGTTCTTTCCTCAGCTAATTTAAAGAATTACAAGTGCATTTGACTCTTTCTCACTGTAGAATTTTTCACTCATGGATTATTCTTTTCTTTCACATTCCTCTATTCATTTTGTCACCCCTTAAATCGTAATAGCGTACTCCAACAAACCAGCTTGTCCCAGCAGGTCCTTATTCCTCTGTGCAGTTCCAAAGATCTTCACAGGTCCTTTTAAATACTGGCCAGTTGGTTTGTTGAACCTATAAAAATCATATCAGAAACAGACCATCATTAACCAAGTACACAAACTATATTTAACCAACAGCTTGCAACAAAATATCTGATGCGCCCTGTGGAATTTAACACAACAGGTACAGGCCCAGTTTTAATTTCATGCTCCAACACCCAGCCTAAGAGACCAACAGCCAGGAAAACAAGTCTTCAATGTAAACCCTAGTACAGTAACAGAAACCAATGCTCGGGCATGTGTGGATTACTGACTCACCTCTGTTTATAGTCAAGATCAAACATTCTTCATTTTCAACAAAATATTAATCAAATTAAATTGTCATTTGCTAAGTATTAGAATTCAAATTCCACCAGTTATTTTTTCACGTCATTTCTGTTGTGGTATTAGGATGTTCCCCGTAGTTATCTTTGCTTTTTAATGCAGTACATTTCTGAACACAGTAAAAACAGCTCTAGAGTGTCAAAGAGCAGCTGGGCTGATAAAAATATACAGTGGATTCACAATGGATAAATAATTAAATGCAGCCACAATTCTTGAGCTTTTCCACTGTAGCCCTGTAAATGTTACTTTCTCAGATCAAACGAATAATATATTTATTCAATAACTGAAAAGCTGTAGGTGCATTCTCCCAGTTGAGGGGCAGAAAAGGCTAGATTTTGGATAATGCTGGGGGATGAAAATCTGCCGAGCATTTTGACAAGAGTAAACAGTCTATCAGTGGTGACAAATAAAATATTTCATCAGAATTTAGTTGTAATTCTTATTTAAAACTTATTGCCTTAATCCTTTCAGTAGGGTAGAAATTCTGGACCCGGTGTTGTGGAATGCCGATGGAGTTGTGGCGGGAGGATTGCAATTTGGGGCAGAAACTGGATCGAGCAAGTTTCTGTCCAATTTGCACATTGAAAAACATTCCAATAGGAGCAGGGAGGGAATAGGCACTTCTTCTGCTCACCTCTCTATTTCTGGGGCAGCACTTTGTGGCAATTCTGACAACAGTCCAGGCTACCCCAAGAATTCAGGCAAATGCACCAGATACGCTCAGTGGTGCCTATATCTGCTCAGACCAGTTTGGGTCTTGTTCTGTGAACCGGCCCTAGAAGTCAGAGAGATCGATTACTATTACTATTACAAGTTGTTCAATTTTTCCAGATGGAGAGTCTACAACACCATCTGGGAAAATCAAAATAATTGTCTATCTATCGTTTTGGCCAAATCTGTGCCTCATGCTTCCACTTTCAAAGTGGCATGGTGCCATTCAAAGTTTCCAGCGGCAATCTAGGGAAGGAGGCTTCTGCTGCACCTCTACAGGCACAGGGTACCCTCCCAGAATATTTAAATGATTCCATACCTGGCTCTTGGGACATGGTCACCAGCAGGCAGAAGTTAGGCCCTGCTGCATATCCGGCCCCTTGACAAGGCCTGAAAGGAACTACTCCACTTATTCAGGTTCCCTCAGAGTCCAGGATCCATCAGTGAGTACTATAAGTGTACATTTTTGTTATTTACAGCTAATACTACTGTCATGAAGGTAGCCCTGATGCTGGAATAGCTTTATTAACTGTAAGCCACTTGTAATGGACTGATCTTTGCTGACCTAGTTTAACAACTTTATCCAACATCCATTTTAAACAGGGAAGGGGCCTTTAATGACTGCCAGATGTACAGAACATCGTGGACTTTGTGCCTGTGATTTCTTCCAGTGCACTCTCTGCAAGCGTTGCTCCCTACTGGGAAATGTGGGAACACAAACCTGGTCCTAAAATATCCACTGTAAACACCATTTTAAGCCACATAATGTTCTGGGACCAAAACATTACATGCAAAAGTCTAGTCGATTTTGAAGTGCTCTTTTATAGTCCTTCCTCCTAGGCACAGTTTACTAGAATGACCATAGGCATGTCCCTCCCTTTGAATATTACTAAAAAACTGATTTAATAATCTGAGCACAAGAATGCATTAGCACCGATTCTCATCTGAAACTGCACTGATTGCAAAAAACACTTTTTAATTTGCTCTTAATGTACCAATCATGTTATAATGATGCATTTGGCACAAGATCAAGGCATTCTAATCATCTCAGTCAGCAGGGGAAAATACCATTTTCTTTTTGCCTGGTTAAGAGACGATGGCAAATGATTTATTTTCTGGTTATAAAACACAACAATGCTGAATTTCCCTTCAACAAACTAGAGGAATTAATTCATCCTTCAACGTGAATAAAACATTCAAAACATTTTCATAAATAAATGTTTAAAAGAATCATATTTCACAGTGGAGACATTTATTTTCCTTTGTGTCTTATGTAGACCCACCTAACTGCAATGTAAATGCAAAAGACACATTGCACCCACAGCGATTACTAAATCACAAGATACAATTACACTGCAACACATATTTTTACTGCCTGCTTCAGAAGTTCAAAATTAATGCAACAGAAAAGAATGCAATTCAAAATAGACACCAGCACAAAAGCTTCCGATCCGATTTGAAGCATTTTCTTAAAAAAGAAAGCATTCTTCCTCAATGGAGCAACTATATTTTTGTTTTGAATTTACGTCACTTCCTTACTCTAAGAATAAATCTACTGTGATTCCAGTGGCGGGAGAAAATTCAGTAGGAAAAAACAGTTCAGCTCTGCCCTTTTCCTATTGTAGCGGCTTCTAACTATAAGCTGAGCAATCTCTTGGGAGGATGTTTCAAGGTAAAAAAAGAGTGCACGTGTGCATGGGTGGGTGTGTACATGTGTGAGTGTGTGTGTGGGGGGGGGGGGGGGGAGGGGGGAAGGAATTTTCAGCTACTGCCAGTGGAATAAGACAACCCCACAAACATTTCAATAAAATTCCATGACCAGACAGCGCAGCAAAAAAATTTACTTTTTTTCTATCTCTCTTTTGCTTATTACTCATCAGCTGCTGCTTTTGAAATTTGGAATCCTTTCACTGCTCATTATTCTAGCCCCTGCATTTCTTCAGCAACCTTGGCGGTCTGCCAGATATTAAACATTTATTAAACAATTCTTTTTACCCCAAATTTAGTGCTTGCTATTTCACAAAAAAGACATACTGAAGAATTTGTGCAAACTATTGAGTGGGCACAGATTATACACTACATCCAAGAACATGCTGTGCTTACTGTCATACATTTTAGATTCACAGCAGAGCTGGAAGAAGTAATCACTTGGCCTTGAAACTTCATGTTTGAAATCAACTGCAGCTGCAGTGTTTATTTTAAAGATCAAACTGTTAAAAAAATAAGATAAACATCTGTTTGACATTTTTCTATTGATCTCTTGATTTTTTTTCACATTGCTGTTTAAACAAGCAGCTCTAATGATATCCAATAGGGTACTGCCCGAGAGGATTTAATGATTCCAACAGCAAAATATCAGTTGATATAATCAATTCTTTATTCTGATTTAAAACACTGCTTCTAGATGGGCTTCCATGGGGCAAGTGAAGTCAAAATACCACCAGAGGCAACAAACAGAATCAGGGGCAATGTTGGATGACATTGGTTGCCATTTTGCTCTGGTCACAGGGAGGCTAAGCTACAAGCTCACCCATACAGGCAGGTAATGCCATTTTTACATAGCTGACTTGTGCAATACATCCATTAACATCAGGAAAGGTTTGTGACCAGAAACATTGGGGACGATTTTAACTACATTCACTTGGCATTAATGGGCCTGTAACAGCCTCAAAACAGGGTCAGTAGCCATACTACCCCTTTAACACTGGCAATGCAGCCAGCTCCATTTTGAAAGGGGCTTACTGCCGGGTGTCCAAACCTGTTTTGAGTAATATGGAAATCTCTTCAATTATGGTTTAATTATGAGGACAGGTTGCATAAACTTGACTTGTGTTCATAAGAACATAAGAATTAGGAGCAGGAGTAGGCCATTCAGCCCTCGAACCTGTTCTGCCATTCAATAAGAGCATGGCTGATCTTCTACCTCAACTCCACTTTCCTGCACTATCCCCATATCCCTTGATTCCCTTAATATCCAAAAATCTATCGATCTCTGTCTTGAATATACTCAAAGACTGAGCCTCCATAGCCCTCTGGGGTAAAGAATTCCAAAGATTCACAACCCTCTGGGTGAAGAAGTTTCTTCTCATCTCAGTCCTAAATGGTTGACCCCTTATTCTGAGACTGTGACCCCTGGATCTGGATTGCCCAGCCAGAGGAAACTATTGTGTTCCTAACACAGATGAGACTGCACACAGGGAGGTTAAAGTAACAGTGACCTCAGTCTTTATTAAGACACTCCAGAGTGAGGAACAGGCCTTAGGGGCCGGCTTATATACAGTGCTCCCAAGGGATGCTGAGATCCCTTGGGACTTCAGAGGATGCGCTCCCTGGTGGCGGAATATGGGAGTGTATGCTTTACAGATATACATCACTCTCCCAAAGTCAAAGTGAAAACTATTTACAAGGTGAGGCGGTCGGGAGCCTTTCTTTCCCTGGTGGACTGCCTCAGTACAAATGTCTGTTCTGATGTGTTGGCTGTGCCCTCGCTGGGCTGGCGTGTTGTTGGCCCTGCAGGGCTGCTGGGTGAGCCTGGCTTTGCTGGACTGTTGGGCATGATGGGTTCAATTTCATGGTCCGGGGTGGTATCGTTGATCCTTTGGGTGTGTGTTATGGGCTCGAAAAAGGTGGTGTCTGCTGTGGGTTGTTCAGGGCAGTCTGTGAACCGCAGCCTCGTTTGGTCCAGGTGCTTTCTGCAAATTTGTCCATTGTCTAGTTTGACTACAAACACCCTACTCCCTTCTTTAGCTATCACCATGCCCTCAATCCACTTGGGATCATGTCCATAGTTTAGCACATACACAGGGTCATTTAGATCAATTTCCCGTGACACAGTGGCGCGACCATCGTTTACATTTTGTTGCTGCCGCCTGCTCTCTACCTGATCATGCAGGTTGGGGTGGACCGGCGAGAGTCTGGTTTTAAGTGTCCTTTTCATGAGTAGCTCAGCCGGGAGCACCCCTGTGAGCGAGTGGGGTCTCATGCGGTAGCTGAGCAGTACTCTGGACAGGCGGGTTTTGGAGTGAGCCTTCTGTGACTCGTTTAAGGCTCTGTTTGATTGTTTGTACTGCCCACTCTACCTGCCCATTGGAGGCTGGTTTAAACGGGGCCGAGGTGACATGTTTGATCCCATTACGGGTCATGAATTCTTTAAATTCGGCACTGGTGAAACATGGCCCGTTGTCACTGACCAGTATGTCAGGCATGCCGTGGATGGCAAACATGGCCCTCAGGCTTTCAATGGTGGCGGTGGCGGTGCTTACCGACATTATTTCACATTCAATCCATTTTGAAAAAGCATCCACCACCACCAGGAACATTTTACCGAGAAACGGGCCCACATAGTCGACATGGATCGTCAATCATGGTCTGGAGGGCCAGGACCACAAACTTAGTGGTGCCTCTCTGGGCGCGTAACTCAACTGAGCACACACGCTGCATTGCCGTACACAGGAATCTAAGTCATAGTCGATACCGGGCCACTACACGTGGGATCTGGCTATCGCTTTCCTCATTACTTTTCCCGGGTGTGTGCTGTGGAGATCCGAGATGAACGTCTCCCTGCCCTTTTTGGGTAGCCCTACGCGGCTACCCCACAACAGGCAGTCTGCCTGAATGGACAGCTCAGCCTTTCGCTGCTGGAATGGCTTGATTAGCTCTTGCATTTCAACGGGGATGCTGGCCCAGCTCCCATGCAGTACACAGTTTTTTACTAGGGACAGCAGAGGATCTTACCTGGTCCAAGTCCTAATCTGGCGGGCCGTGACAGGTGATTTATCATTTTCAAACACTTCCATGACCATCAACAAGTCTGCGGGCTGCGCCACCATCAACAAGTTTGCAGGCTACGCCATTTCCACCCCCGTGGTGGGCAATGGTAGCCGACTGAGAGCATCCGCACAGTTCTCGGTGCCTGGCCTGTGCCGAATGGTATAGTTATACGCTGATAGCATGAGTGCCCACCTTTGTATGCAGGCTGAGGCATTCGTATTTATCCCTTTGTTTTCAGCGAACAGGGATATGCGGGGCTTGTGATTGGTTTCCAGCTCAAATTTGAGGCCAAACAGGTATTGATGCATTTTCTTTACCCGAACACACACGCTAATGCCTCTTTCTCAATCATGCTGCAGGCCCTCTCGGCCTTAGACAAGTTCCTGAAGGTATAGGCGACAGGTTGCAACTTCCCCGCAACGTTAGCTTGTTATAATACACACCCGACTCCGTACGACGACGCATCACATGCTAACACAAGTCTTTTACACGGGTTATACAATACAAGCAGCTTGTTGGAGAATAAAATGTTTCTGGCGTTCTCAAAAGCAATTACTTGTTTTTTTCCGCATACCCAGTTCTCACCTTTACGCAATAACACATGTTGGAGCTCTAAGAGGGTGCTTAACCCCGGTAGGAAGTTACCAAAATATTTGAGGAGTCCCAGGAACGACCTCAGCTCCGTGACATTCTGTGGCCTGGGCGCATTCCTGATAGCCTCTGTCTTGGCGTCTGTGGGCCGAATGCCCTCCGCCGCGATCTTGCTCCCCAAAAACTCCACTTCTGTTGCCATGAAGACGCATTTCGACCTATTCAGCCGCAGCCCTACGCAATCCAGTCGCTGAAGGACCTCCTCCAAGGTTTGTAGGTGCTCGGCGGTGTCCCGACCCGTGACCAATATGTCGTCCTGAAAAACCACCGTGCGTGGTACCGACTTGAGTAGGCTCTCCATGTTTCTCTGGAAGATCGCTGCAGAATTCCAAACGGGCATCTGTTGTAGATGAACAGACCCTTGTGCGTGTTGATGCAGGTGAGGCCCTTCGAAGACTCCTCCAGCTCCTGCGTCATCATGTACGCCGAAGTCAGGTCGAGCTTGGTGAATGTCTTGCCTCCTGCCAGCGTCGCAAATAGGTCGTCTGCCTTAGGTAGTGGGTATTGGTCCTGTAGCGAGAAACGATTAATAGCTACTTTATAATCGCCGCAAATCCTGACCGTGCCATCACTTTTGAGTACTGGAACAATCAGGCTGGCCCACTTGCTGAATTCCACTGGGGAAATGATGCCCTCGCGTTGCAGCCTGTCCAGCGTGATTTCCACTCTCTCCCTCATCATGTGAGGTACCGCTTGCGCCTTGTGGTGAATGGGTCGTGCCTCTGGGACCAAGTGGATCCGCACCTTCGCCCCGGAAAAGTTTCTAATGCCTGGCTCAAAAAGGGAAGGAAATTTGTTCAGAACCTGGGTACATGAGGCCTCATCGACATGTGATAGCGCTCGGATGTCATCCCAGTTCCAGCGGATTTTGCCCAGCCAGCTCCTTCCAAGCAGTGTGGGGCCATCGCCCTGGACAATCCAGATTGGCAGTTCATGCACCGTGTCCTCATACGTGACCTTGACCATGGCGCTGCTCAGGACAGTGATGAGCTCTTTGGTGTACGTTCTCAGTTTCATGTGGATGGGGCTCAGGGCTGGTCTGAGTGCCTTGTTGCACCACAGTCTCTCAAACATATTTTTACTCATGATGGATTGGCTAATGCCAGTGTCCAGTTCCATGGCTACGGGTAAGCCATTCAATTTTACATTTAGCATTATAGGTGGACATTTCGTCGAAAATGTGTGCACCCCGTGTACTTCAGCATCTGCCTCCTCTCTCTGAGGCTCGAAATTGCTTTGATCCACCATGGACCGATCTTCCTCTGCCACATGGTGGTTAGCAGGTTTTGCAGAGCTTGCAGCTCATCTGCAAACTCGTTGGAGGTGCCCCATTGTTCCACAGCTCTTGCAAACATACCCTTTGAAGTGGCATGAATAGGCTGAATGGAAGCCTCCACAACGCCACGAAGGTGTGAATTGCCTTGCATTCATCCTTTGTTGCGGACTCTGAGTCATCTAGGTCACCTGAGGCCTGCTGGCAGTTGCAGACTTGTGGTTTCTGCCCTGCACATTTCTGCTTACAAACACAGTTCCAGTTATTTTATGAATATTGCTAGCACTTGTGTGCTGAGAGATTTGTTTGGTGTTATCACTGGTGGACATAAACGCCTGTGCTATCGCAATAGCCTTACTGAGGGTCGGTGTCTCTGCAGTCAAAAATTTTCGTAGGGTGGTCAATGCCCAGTACAAAAAAGTCTCTGAGCATCTGCTCCAGGTAGTCATCAAACTCACATTGTCCTGCAAGTCGCCTTAGCTCGGCGACGTAGCTCGCCACTTCCTGACCTTCAGATCGCTGGCACATGTAGAACCGATACCTCGCCATCAGCAAGCTCTCCCTTGGGTTAAGATACCCCTGAACTAGTGTACACAGCTCCTCATACGACTTATCTGTGGGTTTCACCGGAGCCAGAAGATTCTTCATGAGGCTGTAGGTCGGTGCTCCGCAGACTGTGAGGAGGACCGCTCTCCTTTTTGCAGCGCTTCCTTCTCCATCCAGCTCGTTGGCTACAAAGTACTGGTCTAGCCGTTCGACATAGGCTTCCCAGTCCTCACCCTCCGAGAACTTCTCCAGGATGCCCACAGTTTGCTGCATCTTTGCGTTGGATTCGTATACTCGTCGCCAGTTATTGTGTTCCTAACACAGATGAAATTGCACACAGGGAGATTAAAGTAACGGTGACCTCAGCCTTTAGTAAGACACTCCAGAGTGAGGAACAGGCCTTAGGGGCCGGCTTATATACAGTACTCCCAAGGGATGCTGGGATCCCTTGGGACTTCAGGGGATGCGCTCCTTGGTGGTGGAATATGGGAGTGCATGCTTTACAGATACACAACAGAAACATCCTCCCTGCATCTATGCTGGCTAGCTCTGTAAGAATTGTGTATGTTTCAATGAGATCACCTCTCATTCTTCTAAACTCTAGAGAATATAGATCTAGTCTGCTCACAGGACAATCCCCCTATCCCAGGAATCAGTCTGGTGAACCTTCGTTGCACTCCCTCTATGGCAAGTATATCCTTCCTTAGATAAGGAGACCAAAACTGTACACAATACTCCAAGTGCGGTCTCACCAGGGCCCTATTGGGTCAGGTTTCGGGCCGCGCCTAGAACGGCACAGTCCTGCGAGCCACGCCTGATTTCCACCCTCAAAACCGCGCCGAAAACTTACCTCGGTATTCTCCCCTCCCTCAGGTCAACCCAGGCCCTCGGCGCAGCACAGCACAAGCTGTGGGGGGGCAGAGCCAGGTCCCGGCGCTGAAAACAGTGCCGGGATCTCTGCACGTGCGCGCTACAGTGTGCGTGCATGTGCAGTAGCTCCAGGTGCCCGAAACTGTGTGGGAGGGGCCCGAAGCACGCAGCCACTAGCCCTGGCCGAATGGACTCACTGGGACGGCGAAGATCGGACGGCACCTTCTTCCTCGAGTTCCTGCTCTGGCTCCGGCTCCGGCTTCCCCTGTCCCGCTCCCGCTCCCTCTGGCTCTCTCCCCCCCCACCCCCCAGCTCCTGCTCCTTCTGGCTCTCTCCCGCACCCCCCTCCGCCCCCCACACCCACCCCCCCAGCTCGCGGTCCTGCTCTCTCCCGCATCCCACCCCCCAGCTCCCGCTCTCTCCCGCATCGCACCTCACCCCCCCGTTCAGCTGCTGCTCCGCTGCCTGCCGTTCACCCCCCAGGTCCCGCTCCGCTCCGGCTCCCCTCCCCCCTTCGGTCCAGTCCGCTCCCTCTCCTCATCTTTGTCAGGGCCCGCCCGCCCGGCATCTTGCTGGGGGTGGGCCCCACCCGAAGTCTTCGGCCCAGCTTCTCTCATCGGCCGGGCCCGTTCAGCCTCCTCCCTCTTATCCCTCTCCCTCCCTCCCTCTCCCTGTCCCCCTCTCCCTCCCCCACTCTCCTCTTCCTCCCTCTTCCTCCTCTCCTCTCCTCTTCCTCCCTCTCCTCTTCCTCTCTCTCCTCTCCATCCCCCCTCTCTCCCCCCTCACTCTTCTCCCCCCTCCTCCCACCCCTCCTCTCCCCACCCCTCGCTGTCAGAAACACAGAGATACTGACAGACAGAGAGAGAGACACTGGGGAGGGAGCCCGTCTCAGCACGCTGTTGGAGGGCTCCCGGTGCTGCAGTCAGTGAGTAGAAACGTAATTTTTTATTTATTGATTTTTAATTTTTATAAAAAAATGTTAAAAATTTTTTGATTGATTTATTGGTTGACCCATTGATTTATTTATCATTTATTATTTATGATGGCTCTTTATTTGAAAAAGTGATGTGTTTCATGTTTGTAAACTTCCCTTCCCCCCCCTCCCCCCACCCTATCTCTCTTCCTTACGCCTGGTTTTCTAAGTGTAGGCAAGGTTTTTCTGTGCGTACAAAAATCTACACTTACTCCATCCTAAGTTAGTTTGGAGTAAGTTTTCGCTGCCTAAACTTGCAAAACAGGCATAAGTGGCCGGACATGCCCCCTTTTGAAAAAAAAATCTGTTCTGAAATGAAACTGTTCTAACTCACTGGAACTGGAGCAAACTAAATGCCGAGAATTGCAATTTTTAAGATACTCCATTCTAAACTAGTTGCTCCAAAAAAATAGGAGCAACTCAGGCCGAAACTTGACCCTATTATAACTGCAATAGGATGTCTTTACTCTTATACACAAATCCTCTTCTAATAAAGGCCAATATACCATTTGCTTTCTTAATTGCTTGCTGTACCTGCTCGTTAACTTTCAGTGATCCATGTACAAGGACACCCGGGTCCGTCTGAACACCAACATTTCTCAATCTCTCAACATTTAAAAATACTTTGCTTTTCTATTTTTCCTACCAAAGTGGATAACTTCACATTTTGCCACATGATATTCCATTTGCCATGTTCTTGCCCATTCACTTAACCTGTCTATATCCCCTTGAAGCCTCTTTGCATCCTCCTCACAACTTACATTCCCACCTAGCTTTGTATCATCAACAAACTTGGATTTATTACATTTGGTCCCCTCATCCAAATCATTGATATAGATTGTGAATAGCTCCTTGCAGCACCCCACTAGTTACAGCCTGCCAATCCGAAAATGACCCATTTATTGCTACTCTCTGTTTTCTATCCATTAACCAATCCTCAATGCATGCTAGTATATTACCCCTTATTCCATGAGCCTAATTTTGTTTAATAACCTCGTGTGCAGCACCTTATCGAATGCCTTCTGAAAATCCAAATACACCACATCCACTGGTTCTCCCTTATCTATTGATATCATTCCCTTGACTCAGGAAGATTATAGGATGATTTGATCAAGGTGTTTAAAAAGTAGATAGGGAGAAAGTATATTCTCTGGTGGGGGAGTCAAGAACATGGGGCATAATAAAATGAAAGCTAGATCATTCAGGAGGGTAATCAGGAAGCACATTTTCACAAAAATAGTGTCAGAAATCTGGAACTCTTTCCGCAAAAGGCTATGGATTCTAGGATAATCGGAGCTTTCGAGACTTGAGATAGATTTCCATTAGGAAAGGGTATCAAGGGATATGGAGCAAAAGCGAGTAAGTGGAGTTGAGGTGCAGATCAGCCATGCTGTAATTAAATGGCGGAGTAGGCTCGAGGAGTTGAATGGCCTACTTCTGTTCCTAAATTCCTAGAGCCAGTCAATTTTGTGTAAACTATTCCCCCTTGTAAGCACTTTAGCGACATAAAGATAACATAAGGGTGGTTCAGCTCGGCTCTATATGCTAACTTAATTCCCACGCTTGCCTCAGTAACTCCTACAATCCGTTTCCCCATTAATATTAGCAGGATGGATTGTTTAAATGCACAATTTCAAAAAAATCACGAGAAATAACAGAAAAAAATGATTGTGTTCTCTGTTATCTGTTTGATCTCGGCCAGTAAAAGAACAGTCTTACCAGACCTTATGGTATAGAGTGGTATACATCATTGTACTCACCAGACATGGTATTTGTCCTTACAGTTGGCAAATACCTGTTCACCTTTTAAAATATATATATTTCAACTTTTGTCCATCTGTTAATTTCTAATAATGCAAATATAAGGGCTGATTCCTAAGTGGACACTCCCAATAAGGAGCAAATCACAAGCCTGAAGCCCTTTATTTTCTATTCATGGGGCTCAAGTTTCGACCCGAGTTCCTCCTATCTTTTTGGAGCAAGCAATTTAGAATGGAGCATCTTAGAAATTGCTATTCTCGGCATTTAGTTTGCTCCAGTTCTAGTGAGTTAGAATAGTTTCATTTTAGAACAGATTTTTTTTTTCAAAAGGGGGCGTGTCCAGCCACTTATGTCTGTTTTGCAAGTTTAGGCAGCGAAAACTTACTCCAAACTAACTTAGAATAGAGTAAGTGTAGATTTGTGTATGCTCAGAAAAACCTGGCCTACACTTATAAATCAGGTGTAGGGAATGTGAGATAGGGGGGGCGGAGGGGGGGAGGGTGCTTTACAAACATTAAACACTTCACTTTTACAAATAAAGAGCCATCATCAATAATAAATGATAAATAAATCAATAAATCAACCAATAAATCAATCAAAAAAAATTAAAGTATTAAAAATAAAAAAATAATTAAAAAATCAATAAATAAAAAATGCAGTTTCTACTCACCGACTGCAGCACCGGGAGCTCTCCAACAGCGAGCTGGGATGGGGCTCCCCCAGTGTCTCTCTCGCTCTCTCTCTCTGTCTCGTTGTCAGTGTCTCTCTCTCTGTCTATGTCAGTGTCTCTTTCTCTCTCTCTGTCAGTGTCTCTCTGTGTTTCTGACAGCGAGGGGGGGAGGATGAGGGGGAGGGAGAGGGAGGGGAGGGAGAGGGAGGGGATGGAGAGGGAGGGAGAGGAGGGTGAAGGGAAGGAGGGAGAGAGGGAGAGGGAGAGGGGGGAGGGAGGGGAGGGAGGAGGGGGGGAGAGGAGGGGAGGGAGAGAGGAGGGGGAGGGCAAGAGGGAGGGATGGAGAGGGAGAGAGGAGGGCGGGAGAGAGGGGGGAGGGAGGGGGAGGGAAAGGAGGAGGAGGGAGGGGGGAAAAGAGGAGGGAAGAGGAGAAGGGGGGGTAAGAGGAAAGGGGGGAGAGGGAAGCTGAACGGACCACGCCGAAGACTTCAGGCGGGGCCCTCCCCCAGCAAGATGCCGGGCGGGCAGGCCCCGCCAAGGGCGTAGAAGCCGGACAGCCGAAGATTTTGGTCGGGGCCCGCCCCCAGCAAGATGCCGGGCTTTCGGGCCCTGCTGAGGACGGGGAGGGAGGGAGGGTGGGACAGGAGGGGGGAGGACGGGGAGCGAGAGCTGAACGTGAGAGAGGGAGGTGGGGGGGGAGCGGGAGCTGAACAGGAGGGAGGAAGGTGGGGGGGAGCGGGAGCTGAATGGGAGGGAGCGGGAGCTGAATGGGAGGGAGGGAGGGAGGCCTGAGTCCGATCTTCGCCCGGTGAGCCCATTCGGCCAGGGCTAGGGGCGGCGTGCTTTGGGCTCCTCCCACGCAGCCTCGAGGGCGAGGAGCTATTGCACATACGCGTACACTCTAGCGCGCATGTGCAGAGGTCCCGGCACTGTTTTCAGCGCTGGGACCTGGCTCCGCCCTGACCCTTTGTGCTGCACCACGCCAAGCACGAAGACGTCCTGAGGAGCTCGCAGAACCGCAAGGTAAATTTTCGGCGCCCTTTTTATTCCAGAAAAACGTCGTACCTTATGGAGGTGGGCCGTTCTTACAGAGGGCGGAAACTTGAGCCCATGGGAACTAATAGAGAGAAATTCAAGCCCAATGATTTCATGACAGATAAACTCTGTGATCGCCACTCCTTGTCAGGAGTACCTGATCAAGGAATCGCCCTAAAAAAAAATTTTTTTAATTAATATTTATAGTTTTTGTGTAATAAACACATTAATCTTATGAGTTTTTTTAATCTGGTCCAGTAATGTCCCTGCAGTCAGCGAGGGATTAAGGAATCAATAAGACAGAAAAAGTAGTCATCAATGTATGTGATTATCAAGAGTAGCTCAGTGCTTTCTAGTGTTTGATTCGATCTATTAAAAACACAAAATGAAATAACCTGCATAGTACTACAGAGAACAACATCACTTGCGTTATGAATGTTTTCACAAATGTGCATAATAAGGCTATTTTTTTTTATAAATGGCACTAATTTTTTAACATTAAAGCACAAAATAAATCAGCTGATGAAGCATCAATGATAAATCACCTCAGACAATGAAAACCATTCAAACTTCACATACTCAGTATAAACCAGTCCAATTGCACTAATCTGTTCCATGTCACCATAGCAACATACATGAACAGCAACCACTGCTTAACTGCATCCCAGCACAACAACCATGCATCAGCCCTTGCCCATGAAGCTGTATCAATAGGCAGTGGTACACCTTCCTTGGAATGCTGGAGGAAAAACTGCCTTTACAGGCTCCATTTCACTAGGGAGGAAGTTACAGAACTTGTGCCATCTTTTCGAATCTGACCTCCAGCCATCTCCATCTGCCTGTCAAGGTCACCACAACTCAGAACTTTTGTGCATATGTCTCATTGCAATCTGCCACAGAGAACACCAGCAGTATTAACTAATCTTCAATTTATAGATGTATCAAGCAGGTGACTTGACACATTTCACGAATATATTTCAGTATCAAATATGACTCAGTTGGTAGCACTCCTGCCTCTGAGTCAGAAGGTTATGGATTCAAATCCCACTCCACAGACTTCAGCACAAAAATCTAAGCTGACATGCCAGTGCAGCACCGAGGGAGTGCTACACTGTCAGAGGTGCAGTCTGTGGGATGAGACATTAAACCGAGGCCCCGTCTGCTCTCTCAGGTGGACATAAAAGATCCCATGGCACTATTTCGAAGAGCAGGGAAGTTACCCCCGGTGTCCTGGCCAATTGTTATCCCTCAATCAACATCACTACAAAAAGATTATCTGATCATTATCACATTGCTGTTTGTGAGAGCTTGTGATTGCAAATTGGCTGTCGCGTTTCCTACATATCAACAGTGACTATATTTCAAAAGTACTTCATTGGCTGTAAAGCGCTTTGGGACATCCGGTTGCATGAAAGGCGCTATATAAATGCAAGTCCTTCTTTCTTTCAAGGCAAATACGTTCATCACTTTTTTCACGGGAATAAGAAGGCTCTGCAATTTTTTTCAAATATCAGATTCCCCAAGGGCATCACCAATGGCATGCACCTGGCCACTGGGCCCCTACACACAACCTTACGCTCTTCATGAACCACAAAGGATCACTCCATCACTTCTTTTTTGCTATGACCTTATTCTATCCCATCCCAAGACAACTCTTACCACAGTTAAAATAAAGAACAACCAAATTCAATACCCAATAAATGATTTGTATGTGTATAATGCATGTTGTTCCAAAGCTTTAGGCTAGATTTTACGAATCTCAGCCGGTCAAACCAGTTCCTGGCTCCAGCCCGCTGTAGAGAATGAATTTCCCCTAATAGGGCTTGTTAAGCCTGCCCCTCGCCTTTCCTGGCCCAATGAGAGGAAGAGGGTCTGGACATGTCATTTGATGACACGTCATCAGTCAGTTTCCTTAAAGGGACCATGGCCAACTTTAATTTGACATTTGGGCTGTCAGTGTTCTATAGCATTGAAGTGCTGCAAACATTGACGAACACTGCATGGTGGAGAAGGGCTGCACACAGACTCTCCCATGACTCCCTCCATATGCTTACGGAGGCAGTCACAGCACGCATGGAGGTCCTCTTCCATTCCAATGGGCAGAGAAGACCTCCCTAGGAGATCAACACAGCCTGGTTGCACATTGCAGAGGAGGGTGCAAGCAGGGATATGGTCAGGAGGACCTGCGTGCAGTGCTGCAAATGTTTCAATGATCTCAGGAGATCACAAATCATTCGTGCAAAGTTACACTCAACCTCATCCTGCTGTTCCTCTCATCACATCCCCATCACTCTGCCTTCCCTACCCTACGCCGGCACATCCTTACTCACACGAACTTACCTTGCACCTCCACCCATCTCTCTCTATCTTCATTTTCACATCCCCATCTCACTAGCCACCCCTTGCACTCACCCTCATCCTAATGCAATCACAACAACTAACAGCACACAGGGTAGTAATACGTCCTTACTATAGAGTATAAATGCACACGAGGCCCATGCTTGAGAGAAGATCAGTCTGTGACCTGTCCTTTATTTCATAGCATTCAAGTGCAGGAAGTGGGTGGAGCTTCCCCTTTTATATCTGAAGGTCTAGATTAGGAGTGTCTTCCACAAGTTCACCAGCTAGAGGTCATTGTTCTCAGTGTACAACTTAGGTCGGATTATACATGGGTTACAATGCTGGTTGAATACATGGCATCACCTCCCCCGCCAAAGTCTTATTGGGATCACAGGTTGAGTCTCTCTGGTGGTTTACGCTCCCTTGTAGAGCGCCTGAGTTGGGGCTCCGGTTGTTGGGCGCTGGCCTGAGTGTCTGCTGTTTGCGGTGCCTCAGGCCTGTCCGGACTGCCCACAGTGACTGGACTCTCCTCCTTTTGGTTCCTGTGTTCGGTCACCTGTGGTGGAGTGAACTCTACATCGTGTTCTTCCTCTGCTTCTTCTATGGGGTTGCTGAACCTCCTTTTTGTTTGATCCACATGTTTGCGGCAGATTTGTCCATTGGTAAGTTTAACTACCAGAATCCTATTTCCCTCTTTGGCAACCACAGTGCCTGCGAGCCATTTGGGCCCTGCAGCGTAGTTGAGGACAAAAACAGGGTCATTTACATCAATACATTGCGCCCTCGCATTCCTGTCATGGTAGTCATATTGTGACTGGCGCCTGCTCTCGACAATTTCTTTCATGGTGGGGTGTATAAGGGATAACCGGGTTTTGAGCGTCCTTTTCATTAGCAGCTCTGCGGGTGGAACCCCTGTGAGCGAGTGTGGTCGGGATCTGTAGGCCAACAGGCGGTGTGATAAGCGGCATTGTAGGGAACCCCTTTGGATTCTGAGCATCTCCTGTTTGATTATCTGCACTGCTCGTTCTGCCTGGCCGTTTGAGGCCGGCTTGAACGGTGCCGTTCTAACATAGTTAATTCCATTGCCTGCCATGAAGTCCTGGAATTCAGTGCTTGTGAAGCACGGGTCATTGCCGCTGACCAAGATGTCCGGTAGACCGTAGGCAGCGAACATTGCCCGTAGGCTTTCTACCGTGGCAGAGGATGTGCTTGAATTTAAAATGTTACACTCGATCCATTTGGAGTAGGCATCTACTACAACCAAAAACATTTTCCCCGTGAAAGGACCTGTGTAGTCCACATGGATGCGTGACCAAGGCTTGGCGGGCCATGGCCAGGGGCTAAGGGAGGCTTCCCTGGGCGCATTGCCAAGCTGGGCACACATGTTGCACCTGCGAACACAAAGTTCCAGATCTGCGTCTATCCCTGGCCACCAAACATGTGACCTGGCAATTGCCTTCATCGTGACAATGCCCGGGTGCCCATTGTGGAGTTCTCAGATAAACAACTCTCTGCCCATCTGAGGCATGACTACGCGGTTTCCCCACAGTAGGCAATCGGCCTGAATCGAGAGTTCATCCTTGCGCCTGTGAAATGGTTTAAATTTCTCAGGGCATGCCCTGTACGTGGCTGCCCAGTCTCCATTCAGGACACATTTCTTGATTAGAGACAATAGCGGATCTCTATTTGTCCAGACTTTAACCTGACGGGCTGTCATGGGTGAGCCTTCGCTTCCGAAAGCTTCAACAGCCATGACCATCTCAGCACCATGCTCGGTAGCCCCCTCAGTGGTGGCTAGTGGGAGCCTGCTGAGTGCATCGGCGCAGTTTTCGGTGCCCGGTCTGTGCCGAATTGTGTAGTCATAGGTGGCTAACGTGTGTGCCCACCTCTGTATGCGGGCCAATGCGTTTGCATTTAGGGCCTTGTTGTCGGCCAAAAGGGACGTTAGGGGTTTGTGATCTGTCTCCAGCTCAAATTTCCTGCCAAACAGGTATTGGTGCATTTTCTTTACCACATATACATATGCGAGCGCCTCCTTTTCTACCATCCCGTAGCCCCTTTCTGCCTGGGACAGACTTCTGGAGGCATAAGCTACCGGCTGTAACTGACCCTTGGCATTGACATGCTGCAACACACCCCCGACATCATAGGACGACGCATCGCACGTTAACACAAGTTTCTTACATGGGTCATATAGCGTTAACAGATTGTTGGAACATAACAATTTGCGTGCTCGATTAAAAGCCCTTTCCTGGCTGTCCCCCCAGGCCCATTCGTGACCTTTGCGTAGGAGCACGTGTAGCGGCTCTAGCAGCGTGCTCCATTTGGGAAGTTACCAAAATAGTTCAGGAGCCCCAGGAATGAACGCAGCTCCATCGTGTTAGGGGGTCTGGGTGCTCTCTGGATCGCTTCCGTCTTGGACACAGTAGGGCTGATCCCGTCTGCTGCTACCCTCATCCCCAGGAATTCTACCTCTGGAGCTAGGAAGACGCACTTCGCCTTTTTCAGTCGCAGCCCTACCCGGTCCAGTCTGCGTAGTACCTCCTCCAGGTTGTGGAGGTGTTCTTCAGTATCGTAACCCGTAATGAGGATGTCGTCCTGAAAAACCACCGTCCCTGGAAACGACTTGAGGAGGCTTTCCATATTTTGTTGGAAGATCTCGGCGGCCGAGCGAATCCCGAATGGACATCTGTTGTACTCAAACAACCTCTTGTGTGTCGTGATGGTGGTCAGCTTCTTTGACTCACTCGCCAGCTCCTGGGTCATGTTAGCTGAGGTCAAGTCCAATTTTGAAAAAAGTTTGCCACCGGATAGCGTCGCAAAGAGGTCCTCCGCTCTCGGTAGCGGGTACTGGTCTTGGAGTGACACCCGACTGATGGTGGCCTTGTAATCGCCACATATCCTGACCGACCCAGCCGCCTTGAGCACCGGCACAATCGGGCTCGCCCAGTCACTGAATTCGACTGGCGAGATGATGCCTTCCCTCAGCAGGCTGTCCAATTCGCCTTCTATCTTTTCCCGTATCACGTACGGCACCGCTCTGGCCTTGTGGTGTACTGGCCTGGCATCTGGGTTTATGTGAATCACTACCTTGGCCCCCATGAAAGTGCCAATGCCGGGTTGAAATAATGAGTCAAATTTGTCCAGGATCTGTGAGCATGATACTCGCTCCACAGAGGAAATTGCATTGACATCGCTTCATTTCCAGTTCATGACAGCAAGCCAACTCCTCTCCAGTAGTGCGGGACCGTCCCCTGGGACAATCCAGAGTGGCAGTCTGTTCTCCGAATCTTTGTGGGTCACGACTATCGTGGCGCTGCCTAGCACCGAAATGATCTGCTTTGTGTAAGTCCGTAGCTGTGCGTCAATCGGCGATAAATTTGGCCTCCTGGCCTTGGACGCCCACAACTTTTCGAACTGTTTGATACCCATCAGGGACTGGCTGGCCCCCGTGTCTAGCTCCATTAATACTGGGATGCCATTGAGGAGCACTTTCATCATTATCGCTGCCGTCCTGGTATATGAACTGTATACGTGCTCCACATGAACTCGCTGAACTTCAGCTTCCAACGATTTTCCCCAGTGTTCATTTCTGCAATTTCTGCAGGTATTTTGCTCACCTCTGCAAACTCTGGCTGAGTGTGTGCCTCCATGCCTCCAGCATGAGCTGCGGTTTGAAACAATAGGTCCCTTGCCAGTCGATCGTCCCTGACTGCCCCTGTTATTGCTAGTGGCCATGCTCATGTGGTTTAAATCCCAGTTTCTTGTCGCCATTAATACATCCTTACTATACAGTATAAATGCACACGAGGCCCATGCTTGAGAGAAGGTCAGTCTGTGACCTGTCCTTTATTTCATAGCACTCAAGTGCAGGAAGTGGGTGGAGCTTCCCCTTTTATATCTGAAGGTCTAGGTTAGGAGTGTCTCCCACAAGTTCACCATCTAGTGGTCATTGTTCTCAGTGTACAACTTAGGTCGGATTATACATGGGTTACAATGCTGGTTGAATACATGACAGGTAGGCACTTGGGTGTTTTATCCAATGTTCACATAAAGTTTCTGTTAATGTGCTGTCAAACATTGAAACCTTTATTTTCAACACATATATTGCATTCTTGGAGAGATTTGAGTGCACCTTTGGAAGTGGCTTAGTGTGTTGCAGTGACTGGTGAGACATAACAGTAATCCCTACAATGGTCATGAGTGTGAAAGGAATGGCTTGGGCATTGTAGGGATGCATTATGCTGTTGGTGTGGGGCAGTGCAACCTGGCGCATCATGTATCAGCCAGGGTGTACAGCGTCAGTGAAGTAAATCTGGCTATGGTGAGGACATCCCTGGCCTCCCAAGCAGCAATGTGGTCAGTTGCTGATGCCCTGTGCAACATCAGTTGATTGCGGAGAAGGTTGGTGTTGTTGTTGGTGTTGCTGGCATGCCTGGTGATGCTGGTGTTCCTGGTGATCAGGCTGATCGTGGTGGGATTCTGAGGACCAAGGAGAGAGTATAAAGTGCACCGATGCTGATAGAATAGATGGCAGGTGACACAGAGATGACAGAAGCGATCTGTCAATGGTGGAAGAGGTAATTAGGTCAGACTGGATGGAGACTTGTGTACAGACTTCCAGCATTCTGAATCTGTAGTGGAATTGCAGTTTAGAGAGGCTAGTGGCTAAGGGAACATTTCTCAATCAGCTGGAAGCATTGAGTTGACATTTGAAGCTGTCAATTCCTCAGCTGAAAGAATGGCCAGTGACCTCCTGCCTCAGCTTCACAGACGAGGGCAAGGCACAGCGGGAAACCGGCAGGCGACTTATCAAATTCAAAAGGCCAGGAAAAAGCATTATTAAGGTGTTGTAAACAAGCCATTAATGATTTTAATTGCCTCCCCCACTGCTGTGTGTCAGGTCTGCTCAGCGCTGGCAGACCTGACATTTGGTAAAGGCATGTGGCGGCGGGTTCACAATGTGGTCCTAACCCTCTGGGGTTAAAAAAAACACTTTCCCACCCAACCCATCGCCGATTGCACCCGCTGACCCCCTGCAAAGTCCAGCCCTTTGGGCTTGATTTTCCGGTCTTCTGCGCTCCGTTATTCACCCCAGAGCAGCAGCAATGGCGGCGATGAGGTCTTCTTGGCAGGCGGTCAGCCACCATTCTCGGGTCCGGTTTTGTGGCAGCACAGAGCAGCATCGCCCAGAAGAGCTGCGCCGGTGTGCAATGCCCCTGGTTGCGACACCTACGCGAGTTTGAGCTCCTATCCAACCCGCCGCCTAGAATTGCGCTTCACAATGACTGCCTGGGAAATCAGGGTGGTCCAACCATCCCATCGGTGAAGAGGTAAGTAATGGACTGCTAAGGTAAGTGTGATTGATTTTTCTTTTAATTTTTTTAGCGATTTGTGTTGTGGTGGCTTGGGCAATGTTTTGGGAATGTATTTGTGGTTTTTCTTAGACTCCGCCCCCCCCGCCGTCAATTGGAGCGCTCCT